>NW_005195382.1:0-1222 GCF_000372725.1 Emiliania huxleyi CCMP1516
TTCGGTTTTTGAAACACGAAAAAGGGCGTAGGGCCGCTCCTATAAGCTTATAAAGTACGGATTGAAACACGAAAAAGGGCCGCACGCGCCGGGGCATTGGGTCCACATGGATGTTCGTCTGACGTCTCGTGTTGGCATGTTGTGCGAGTACGGCTCTAAGGCTCGTTTTGCGAGTATATGGGACACGATGTCTCAAATATGAGGGGTTTTGACTCCTACCGGCTCCTGACGCTATCCCTGGCAGCTCTAATGACCAGGATCAGTAGTGCTATGATAGAGGCTGCCCATACTAGCGCAGGAGCTGCCACACTCGCCCGGACCGTCCCCCTCTGGGGCCGGTTCCGCAGCCCGCGAGAGCCGACAGCGGGGCCGTGCCGCGGGTGCCTACTGCCGAGTGCCACAAACACTGCGCCGTCCCGCCACCACCTACAGGCTGTCTTGTGTGATGGTTGGGATGTCCAAACGCCACCATCTTGGCTCTTGCGACCTCAAACCCGCGAGCTGTATGGGTGGTCCTGACGTCGACAGACGCCCGAGGACCACGGTGAAGCTGAGCCGGAACGCGTCGACAAGTCTCGTCTGAGCCCGTGGCGGTCGCAGGCTGAGTCGCCGTGCACGGCCCGGTACCTCAGGCGTCACCTCCGCAGCCTCAGGTCTCACACTCCATCACCTCCGCCGGGACGCCGTCGGTGGCACGCTCGGCGGCGAGTTTGTGGCAGCCCCACAGCGAGCGCGGCGTCGAGCCTAATCGGTCTGGTCGGTCGGCCGCACTCACCGGGTGCCAGGGAGTGCGGCCGACACGCGAGCGGTGCTTCCTGGCAGCGCGCGCCGGCTGTGGGGCTGCCACAAACTCGAGACACGCTTTTTTGGGACATTTTCGACGCTTTTGTCCCATATACTCGCAAAACATGCCCGAAGGAGGAGCTAGCGTGGAACTTTGGATGCATATCGGCAAGCCAAAATAACGAGCAGGAGGCTGTCCTGGTGCGTGAGCTAATCCTGAGCAACAATAAGCGACTGTACCACGGAGCACAGAGCGCAGCAGACAGGACGTCGGCGACGGCGGACATGGCAGAGACGAGTGTGAAACAAAGGGCGGCGGGCATGGAGGGCAGTAGCGACGGGGATGGAGACGGTGACGGTGGCGAGGGAGAGGAAGGGGGTCCATTAACACCAGACAGCGAGAGGGGCAGGGAGGAAAGGGGGAAAGAGGAAGCCAACG
>NW_005195381.1:0-1221 GCF_000372725.1 Emiliania huxleyi CCMP1516
AAAAACGGGGGGCCCGGCGGCTCCGCCCAGGCCTTTGACGGGTCCCCCCGGTATCCCCGGTATCGCCGGCACCGTTTTCCGGCCCCCCCAATAATGGACCAGACGGGCCAACACCCAAACCCAACGTCCAGGGCGCAGGGACCCTCGGCAAGGGGCAGCCAGGGGGGGGGGCGCACGGGCCCCGGGGTAAGGGCGAGCAGACCGCCAACCCGGAGGGAGAGAGTGAGAAAGGGAGGGAGGGAGAGAGGGAGAGAGGGAGAGAGGGAGAGAGAGGGAGAGAGGGAGAGAGAGGGAGAGAGCGAGAGAGAGAGCGAGGGCAGCGCCCACCCTCCATCCTTGCAGACATCTCGGCTGTATCTCGGCTGCATCTCGGCTGCATCTCACCCGCCGCCCTTGCAGGCCCACTCACGGAGCGAGCCAGACAGGTGCGGCAGCAGCGCGGCAGCGAAGCCCGGCACCGCCTGCACGAGCCGCTTGAGCACGCGAGCGCCGTACGGGTGCGTCACCTAATAATAAATAATTGGTAATTTATAATTAATAATTAATACACGCGAGCGCCGTACGGGTGCGTCACCTAATAATAAATACTTGGTAATTTAGAAATAATAATTAATGCACGCGAGCGCCGTACGGGTGCGTCACCAGCGGGAGCCGCGAAAACTGCGCCGCCGCGCCGCCGCCGCCCTTGCCGCCCTTGCCGCCCTTGCCGCCCTTGGACGCCGCCTCGCCGCCCGCCTCGGCCGCGCCTCCCTCCTCCCCCTCCGCAGCCTCGCGAGTCGCGGCGGCAGCGAGAGCCGCCAGCGCGGGGGCGGCCGACGCCGCGTCGCGCTGCGCCGCCGCCGCGACCGCCTCGAAGAGCACGCCGCCGCCGTGCGGGGAGCGCGCCAGCCGCCCGCCGCTGGCCTCGGCCAAGCGCAGCAGCGGCGGCAGCAGCGCCGACAGCAGCTCCTCGCGCCGCTGCGCCGGGTCCTTCTTCGAGGTGCCCGCCGCCGCGTCGCCGAGCGTGCGCAGCGCGTCGGGGGAGAAGTAGCGCGGCGCGCGCGGCGAGAGCACCGCGAGGAGAGGCGCGACTCCGAACTTGTGCGCCGCGATCCTACGCGGGTGAACACGCCGACATGAGGGCGGGAGTGCGGTGTCGTGCAGAGCACTCAGGGCACCGTGAGAATACGAGGGGCAGAATACAGCGGAGTACGGCCGAATGCGGTGAGTCCGTGTCCTCTC
>NW_005195380.1:0-1221 GCF_000372725.1 Emiliania huxleyi CCMP1516
ACGCAGAGCGCGCGCTGGAAGTCCTCACCTTGCGGTCGCGGAGCCTCTCGGCGCCGGCGTTAGCCTCTTGTGACCCTGTGCTTCGCTGGTGCTTCGGGCTTTCTACCGGCCGCTGTGAACTCGTGTAATTTTTTGGACCCGGGGGGATCGAAAGAACGCATCAAGACCTTTCCAACGGCACCTTGCACGCCTTCTATCTCCACTCTAGTGACCGTCAGTGACCCCGGACGTGTGCCAAGATGACTCTAGAATGTGACTTATGAAACGTATGGCACAGCCACGCCTCATGAGCTCACATCTTGTTTATGAGCTGCTGGACTTAAGCAGTAGGCATGCTGAGCTAACTGCCATTGCAAGGATTTGACCAGCTTTGGCCATCTGGCCACTCTGCACGGCCGGCGCGTCCGACCCTCTCTCATAGCCATATGCCCGCGTCCAGCCGGTGAAGCGAGCCCACCAGCCCATTCCTTGCATGCTCTGGACGCTAGGATGGTTGGTACCATCCAGCGTGCCAACGCCGCGCACTTGGAGCCATAAAAAAACACGAACTCTGAACCGCAGCTCGAGGTTTGCGTCGGCGTGCCACATTGAGCCCATGACCGTGAGCCAGCGCGCCCGGAGGTGAGCCAGGATACCCAGGCCACTCGGCTGAGCGCATTGGGGCCACTCTGGAAGTCATCCATGGGGCACGCGGTGACGCGCGTCACGCCCGAAGAAACGAGGCGATTCCTGCTTCACAAGAGGTTAGCGTCGTTGGCGAGGTCTGATGTTGCCTTCTGAGCGGCCTGATTCCAGTGAGGATTCCGGCCTTGACTTAGAGCCGTAAGGTAAGGTAAGGTAAGGTAAACTTCTCCACACACACGAGGTGGTGGGGCAAGGGGGGGCAACCCTCGCGTCTCCACGTCTGACGACAGGAGCCCCACGGCATTCAAAGTGCAAGGCCCAGTGCGCGTGGGTGAGCGGTGTGTGTGTGTGTGTGTGTGTGTGTGTGTGTGTGTGTGTGTGTGTGTGTGTGTGTGTGTGTGTGTGTGTGTGCGTGTGTGTGTGCGTGGGTCTGTGTGTGTGAGTGTCTGCCTTGGTACATCCTCCCGTCGAGCATGCGCCGCTGTGTTATGCCCCCTACTCGCCTTAACGCTCTTTTTTAGTCCTAAAGTTCTGGGAAAAAGCCTCCCAGCCCGGACGTTTTCTGGGGCTTTTTCCTCATACAGCGCCCCTCTTCTT
>NW_005195379.1:0-14786 GCF_000372725.1 Emiliania huxleyi CCMP1516
ATGGCGGAGCTGTGCCAGAAGGAGCTCGCGAACCAGCGGCTGCATCCCTTTCCCGTTGCAGAGCCCAGGCTGTGGCGCGACCCTGACCTGTACACGACCACGGCGTCTCGAGCGTACAGCGCGGGTGCCGCGGCCACCGAGGCAGGCAGTATTAGCTTCACGGTTGGCTTTAAGAACGACATTGGTACGAAGAACAAATCTATGAAAGTCCCGTTGGAGACCCTTCGGGCGAGGAATGAGCTTCGGCAGTCGACTGCGATCACCACTCCTCCGGTGTCCTCGACGGCGGCCGACGCGTTTCAGAGCCCGAGCAATATGGCGGAGGTCAAGGTTGGGGAAGGCCAGGCCCGGCTCCCCGCCTCAGAGGTTGGACGGCGATTCTACAGCACAACCAGCGACGGCTTGCTCCCGGGCGGGCTGGGTGGGGCAGCCAATTCACCGCAGAGCCGTGCGCACTCGGAGCAGCAGGCGCAATTCACCGCAAAGCCGCCTGTGCCACGCGAGCCGGTGCGGGTGACGGTGCGGCGACAGAATGATCTCGGCACACGAGAGTCGACTGCGGTCGTTCCACCGAAAAGCCTCCTCCGCACCAACTACCAGCTCGGGACCGACACGGTCGTGTTTTCCTCCACGACGCAGCGCGCGACTCCCCCACCTCCGACGCCCCATGCAAGGCGCGCGGGCCCAGACGCAGCGGGCAGGGCGGGGGCATCCGAGATCGCACTAAACTCTGCCGATTACAACATCATCAGCGGTGGCCCCGCCCTGGGACAGACCGAGGCTCTGAGGCGGGAACGCAACCGGCTCGCGTTTGAGCGACCGGTCGGGCTGAAGCAACACCCGAGCAACCCGCCGCGGGACACAACGCACATAAACGTCGTCACAGGCGCACGACGCGTACTAGAGAACTGAGAGAGATGTGGCGTTGAGAATTAGAGCCAAGGGCCGGCACATTCAGTGTGACGCGTGTGTGCAGGGTAACTCGGAGCAGAGGAGAACAAGGCTTGATTTGCGGTTGGGCGGGGCGGCGCATTGCGCTAAAATCCTTTCACGCCCGCCAAAAGCCCATTCTTTCGCGGGCCGAAAAACGGACATGCCACTGCAGCACTTGGAGTGCGGTCGCAAAATAAATACATAAAAACGGACACCTCTTACACCTCTACTGTGAGCTCGAGACTGTGAGCTGTGAGATGGGTGTAAAAAGGAACAGGTCCCCGCCCGTGCGATCTTTGTGCAGGGTTCTTTGTGGGTGTGGTCGGCGACTAGCCGGGGTCGTCCTCCTGATGGGGGACTAGCACTAGCTCTTTCAATCGTCGATCGAATCATAATAATGTGTATTTCACATCTGTGTGTGAGAGAGAGAGATGTGCAGACTACAGAGAACGAAAGAAGCCGCAAAACACAAGGGAGGGAGGGAGGACGCAACGCCGCACCACACAGGGATTTACGTTACGGGCCGAGTTCTGACAGCCCCAAGCCCAGGTTCCTCTTCTCTTTTTTCGCGATTTTTTCCTTCGAAGGCCACTTCCTCGAATTCACCAATACCAAGCTTCCGAAGGTGATGGATTATGCCAGCCCTCACCACCACCACCCCACTACGGCCTCGCTTCGCCGCCTGTAGCGCCCACGCCAGAGCGGTGGACGAGCCCGGCCTCAGCAGCTCCCTCCGCGGCGGCTTCTCTCCGACAGACGTGGCTCAGTCGCTGCAGACGCCGGCTGGCGAGGCGCTTGCACAGGCCCGGCGCACGTCCGAAGGCTCAGCACCCATCGCAGTCATCGGCGGCGGCGTCTCTGGGGTATTCGCGGCGCTGGCGCTGCGCTCACTCGGCTACGGAAACATCACCGTGATCGAGTCTGCGCAAAGGCTCGGCGGGAAGGCCGGATCCTTTGACCATGGTGGCTTCTCCTTCCCGATAGGAGCCGTCAGCACGCCCTTCGCGCTGCGCGAGGCGTCATTCACCGGCGCCCAAATCCTCGAGAAGCCGCTCCGCTTCGCTACGTCCGCGTTCGCCCACTCGCGCACCAAGCTGCAGATCCTCGACGCCAACAATCTGCTGCCCCGCAGGCTGCAGGGCGGCACGCCGCGCCGCTTCCACGCGTCGGAGCTCTCCCATGGCGCCACCGAGTCCTGGAAGGAGGCCTTCTCAGGCACTGGCCCGCCACACCGCTTCTACCCGCACCATGTCGATTTTGCGAGCAAGCCCGAGCTGGCGTCGGCGGCGAGGCCAAGGGTCCTCGGCGAGGAGGCGTGGGGGCGGGCGGACAGCTCCTGGCCGCTCATCTACGTCTCGGCCCACGGCTACGGCGTCGCGCGCGCGGCCGATGCCCCGCCAAACTACTACTGGCAGAGGTTTGCCCAAAAGTCGACCAACGCGGCCAAGCTCCCGTCTCTCGGCCCACGAGGGCCTGCGCTGCGCGGCTTTGACACGACGCGCCACTTGGAGCGCCTCTTGGAGCAGTCGGGCGTCGCGGTGCTGCGCTCGACGCGCGTCGCCTCCGTGCTGCGGAGCACCGGCGGCGTCGCGATCACCACCGCAGCGGGCGGGGCGCCGCTCGCCTTCGACAAGCTGGTCGTCGCGACGGACTTAAAGGCAGCGCGGAGCTTCCTCGACACGTCGGCCGAGGAGGCGGACCTGTTTTCGCGGGTGCGGCATCTCAACTACCACACGCTCGCCAGCCACATCGAGATCCCCTGGGTCAAGCCCGCCTCCGTCTACTACCTCGGCGGGCACCAGGGCGAGCGGGACGCTGTCGACGCCGGTGCGGCCACCGGCGGTTGCCCCACCATTCTCTTTCGCCCGTACGCTGCGTCCAACCTCACCATCACTTGGGCTTACGGCGGAGCCTCGCTCGCCCCCGGGACGATGGAGGCGTGCTTGCGTCGGACCGTCTCCTCGCTCGGCGGCCGCTTTGGGGGCGTCTTGCTGCAGCAAGAGTGGCCCGACTATTTCCCCCACCTCGCCAGCAGCGACCTCGCCTCGCAAGTGCCCCGCCGGTTGGACGCCCTGCAGGGACGCAAACGTACCTACTACGTCGGCGAGATTTTCAACCTCCCGCTCGTCTCCGAGTGCGTCGACTGGGCACGCTACCTCATCAAGCGTCACTTCCGTGACGTGCGGCCGCCGCCGTCCGCGCGAGGCGCATCGGCGCCGACGATCATGCGCCGCCAGCTGAAGGTCGCGTCACTGCGACGCGGACGCGGTCGATGGCGCGAGGGTGCCGCGGCGAGCGGTGGTGCTGCGCGAAAGCCAGCAGGGGCAGGTGGAGCGCGCCGTCGCTACAGCGCCACGGAACTGATGCGGCAGCAGTGGAGGCGTTGGTGTCTTGAGACGGCTTCCGCGCGACAACGCAATAACCAAAATAATGACACCCGGGGCAAACCCAAACCGAAAGAAAAACAACCGCGATTCGCCGCGCGCGCACATGACGGCCGGAGGAACTAAAAATGTACTTAAGAGAGGGCCACAACTGGAAAAAAGTAAAGAACCACGGTCACTTGACGCAGGGGTGGCACAGCACACACACACCGCACCACACCGACCGCGCGCACGCCCACCGCGCCGCTATACTAGCTCGGAAAGAGATGAGGGCGAAGTATTCTGCAAAGGGGTGTGAACGGAGAGAGCAAACTCCTGGCAGCTCCCACAGCCGAAATGTGCGCCAGCTGCCCGCTCACCTGTGTCACGCCGCCGCGCACGCACCTTGCTATGTGCTCGCGCGAGCTCCCGCCCGAACCTCCAGCTCGGCGTCCCACTGCTTGGGAGCCGATCGCTTTTCCTCGGCGCTCGCGTCGAGCCGAGCTCTCGGCACTCTACGGCGGGCGTCGCTGTGCGGGGCGCCCGTTTCCTGCTGGCCCGAGCGGAAAGCTCCACGCGCCCGCGCGAGCTCCCGGCCGAGCCTCCAGCTCGGCGTCGCACTGCTGAGGAGCAATTTGTCGTCCGTCGGTGCTCTCGAGGAGCCGAGCTCCTTGGCCTGCGGCCGGCGACGCTGCAGGACGGCGCGCGCGCACCCCCCCTTCCTTTAACGGGGGGGTTTTTCCCCGGGGGGGGACAACGCACCCTTACCCCTTGGTTTTTACGGGGGGGAGCCCCCCCCCCCCCCCCCCCCTCGATCTCGCGGCGAGAGCACGAGCGCGCCGTCCTCCGGCGACGCGCCGCCACGCTCTTCCTTAGGTCGTCCTCCGAGATATCGGTGCCGGACCGGCGGGGCGGGGGCGGGGCGGCGTCGGAGCAAGTGTCTCGGCCGTCGGTCGACGGAGCGGCGACCCGCGAGCACGCTTCGTCGGCGCCCGACGAGGGTGGTGCCGCTGTCGCTCTGCCGCGTGCGCAGGCGTGCGCAGGCGTGCCGAGGTCTCGCGACGGCACTCAGCCCGAGCCCCTCCGGGCGCTCGATCGTATGCTCGTGGAGGCGTCGCGCGGCCGCAGTCTTCGCAGCGGCGGCCGCCGCTGCGGTGGATGCGGGCCAGAAAGAAGGCCGCGCGCGCGGCCAGGGGCCAGGGCTGGCTCTGGCTCGGGCGAGGGCGATCCCGGTTGTCCCTCCGCGGGCGCCTCTGGTCATGCCCGCTTGCTCGACGGCTGGGTTGTGCGTGCGCGCGACTCTCGAGTCGTCGGCGAGTAGTGTGCGCGGGCGGTGGGTGCCGTGGAGATTAGGGGAGACGTCGCTTTGAGCTGCGGGTAGCGGGACCGGGAGATGTTGGGAGATACAGACACGGCGGTACGGTGTCTGGAGTAACATCTCAGAGGTTGAGCAGCGCAGGGGGTGTGCACCTGCCCCCCCATCTCCGGTCCAACGAGTAGAAACATGTTTCCAAAAAGCAGCTACGCCCCGACACGACGACGAGACTCACTCCCCTGGTCGCACACGCTCCCCGACACTCGCAGCAAGCAGCAAGGATCGGGCGGGAGAGGAATTAGCTCAGAGAGACACGCACTCACACACACACTCACACACACACACACACACACACACACACACACACACACACACACACACACACACACACACACACACACACACACACACACACACACACACACACAGAGAGAGAGAGAGAGAGAGAGAGAGCGAGCGAGCGAGCGAGAGAGCGAGCGAGCGAGAGAGAGAGCGAGAGTACAGTACAGTGATCAACAGAGACCCCCACCCACACGCCGCGCAGTGTGGGAAGCGACGACGAGACTCACTCCTCGCACTCGCAGCACGGATCCAACGGGAGGAACGAGGGGCCGCCCAGGCAGCCCCCGGGGCACGCGCAGCCGTTACGGTGCGCGTCCTGCCCGCCGCCCGGCATCGGCGCATCCTCCGCCGCCGCCGGGGCCGGCGGCTCGCCCGGGATTGGCGCGTCCGTCATCGGCGCGCCCGGCATCGGCGCGCCCGGTGGCGCGCCCGGCATCGGCGCATCGTCCGCCGCGGACCGCGGCGGCCCATGCGCCCCACAGTAGGGCACGGCCACGCCGGGCGTCGCCCGCAGGAACGCGGCAAAGGAGTCGTGGTCGAACGTGCCCTCCATGATGGCGAGCCGCGTCGCCGCGTGGGGCGGGCGGTTGATGGCGTCGACGACGACGACGCCCCACGCGTGCTTGACGGCGTCAGCCTGCTCGAGCCCGCGCAGCCACTCCGCCGCGTCCTTCGCGGTGCACTCGTTGTACGACGACGTGCGGGCGGCGAGCATGCGCCGCATCGCCAAGTAGTCGCAATCGCTGCAGCCGGCGCGCTGCACCACGGGCGGCAGCGTGTAGCGCGTCACGGCCGGGAGGTGCTGCGCCGGGAAGCAGAGGGCGTCGCTGCACGCCGGGCAAAGGGCCAGGTGGCGGAGCGCGAGCCCCGCGCGAGTGCGCCGCGAGTGCGCGAGAGCCGCCGCTAGGCGGCGGTAGCTCTCATAGAGAGCGCCTGCGGGCTGCTGCTCGCGCAGCGCCACCTCGAACGCGAACTTTGCGTCCGCGACGAGCTGCGGCGCGTGCGGCGCCTCGCCGTGCGCCTCTGCGTCCGCCTCGCGCAGCGTCAGCGCGACGCCGCGCCGCGCGCCGAGCAGCCGCGCGCGCGTCAGCCAATGCGACGGCCAGCACTGCGGCAGCAGCAGCTCCTGCCCACCGGCGCCGCGCCAGGGCTGCTGCTTGAGCTTTGGGTCGGCGCGCCATTGCGGCGGCTTGGGGAGGCACTGCCGGTACCACAGTAGCAAACGCGCGTCGAGCTGTTGCGTGGACAGCGAGTCCGGGTCGCACGAGAAGGCGTTCGGGTCAGCGTACGGGCCCTCCATCGCAGCGAGCTCGTAGTGCATTTCAGCGCCCATGCTCGGCGGCCTGTGATCGCCGCCGTACGTCTGCAGGAGCCGCCGCACCTCGCGGACGATGGTCCTGTTGAAGGCGATGGTGATGTTGTCCTTCTCGACCGCCTCCGTCGCCTCCCCCTCGCCCAGCGGCTTGTCCGCCGTTTGGTACGCGTCCTTCGTCTCGACGGTGCCTCCGTCGGCCGCGTCGAGAACGCCCAGCAAGGCATCAGTGGCGATGGATAGCGTGCGCGCTGACGCCTCGCGAGCCGCCTCCCCCTCCCCCTCCTCCTCGCCGTCCTCCAGCTGCTCGAACAGCCGTGCAGCAGTCTTTTCTGCTTGCGCTCGCCGCACCGCGATCAGCTCCTCCTCCGCCGCCGCGCCCTCCGAGGCCTCCGCCGCCGCCGCGGCGGCGGCGGCGGGCGACGGCGTCGCGGTGGCGGCGGCGGCAGCCGCAGCCTTGCTCTCCGCCCGCTTCGCCGCCTCCCGCAGCCTCTTGTGGCGCGTGGCGCGCGCGGTTTTGGCTTGCCCGGGTCGCTTGGGGTCAAACTCGATGGTCTCGATGCGCCAGCCGTCACGCGCGTAGGCCTCGCCGAGCGCACGCGAGACCCTTGCCCACAGCTTGCACTCCGCCTCGACGTCGCCCTGGAAGTGTGGCACCCTGTGCCACGGCCGCTCCGGGTTGTCCTTCTCGAGCTCCCGGTCGTAATCCTCGTGGCGCGCGGCAAGGACGGCGCGCCAGCGCTGCTCCGTCTGCGCAGGCCGGGGCCGCTCGACCATGAGCGCGTCCATCTCGACGTCCGCGTTCTCCTTCTCGCCGCCGCCGCCGGCGAGCGGCTTGCGCCGGCGCCGGCGGCCGGACGCCGCCGCCGGCGCAGGTGCGGGCGGAGTCGCGCGCCCCGTCTCGTTGTCGGGCGACTCCTCGCCGCCGGCGGCGTCGGGTGCGGCGACGTCGGCCTGCGAGTCGCGAGGGCGGCCTGCACCGGCGGCGGTCCGCAACGTCTCGCGGCGCGCCGCCAGCCACGCCGTGAACTCATGGGCGATGTCGCTGTCGTCGGGCGGCTGGTACAAGCTCGGCTGGATGTGGTCCATGAAGGCCTCCATCTCGGCCGCGGTCACGTCGTCGGGCGCGTCGACGGGCTGCAAGGCCGTGGACCGCACGGCGGGGCGGCTGCGCCAGGACTGGCGCGTCGCTGACGACGAGCCGAAGCAAAAAGGGCTGCACGA
Organism: Emiliania huxleyi CCMP1516; assembly: GCF_000372725.1. Taxonomy (NCBI): domain Eukaryota; phylum Haptophyta; order Isochrysidales; family Noelaerhabdaceae; genus Emiliania; species Emiliania huxleyi. The sequence continues at coordinate 7,490 of NW_005195379.1, forward strand.
CGGCAAGCCCGGCTGCATTCTCGCGCCGGGACGGCGATCCTGGTCGAGCACGAGACGCCGCCTGCTTTTGCGGTCGTTTCTTTTCTTGATTCCGTTTGTTGCAAACGGAATAAGTTGCAAAACCCTGAATAAAAAAACAAAACGCGAAAATCCCCTTTGCAGCCAAGCCTACCGGGCACCTAATTTTTCTTTTCGCCGACTTTGAGGCCCCCAGGGCCGACTTCACCTGCCAACATCAACGATGCTCGAGGCCCTGCGACAGTGGGAGGCCGCCTCGTGGTCCGCTTTCCAATTGGCGCGCACCTCCGGAGCTGCTATCCCCGCTGCCACGGCCGCGACTGGAAATCCTGCCGCATTAGCAGCCCTACGCGTCATCTCCGCCGCCGTCGCCGTTCGGACCGCGAGGCCACGTATCGCAGCTTCGACGAGGGCCACCCTCTTGTCCGCCTTGCGACGCTTGTCCGTTGGCAGCACTGCAACTGCGGTGGTGCCCTTGCGGGTCATGAAAGTGATCCCTGTGCCGCTGCCAGCCAACGCGCTCCACCTCCTCGCCGCTGCCGCCTCCGGTGGTCTGGTCAACGGCGTGTTCTCCTCTCTGACGCAACCGCCTCTACCCAAGCCGCCCCCTCCTCCGTCGATGCCACCTCCGCCAGCGCTCCCACCGCCTGCGCTGCTCCTCGCCCTGCTGCTGACCGCCTTCGCGCTCGGGGCGGCTCTCGCCATCGGGGCTGCGAGCAGCGCCGGGCTGCTCGCACCGTCGCGCGTGGTCGAACGCCGATCTGTGTCCTCGCTCACCGAGGAGCCCGAGGCGGAGTCTACTGCACCGCCAAAGGTCGCGGCGACGCCGTCGTGGCTGCGCACGGCGGCGCTGGAGCTCGGACGCGCCGACGTCACGGCCCGGCAGGTGCTGCCGCCACGCTCCTCCTCCGCCTCTTCTGGGAGCGACGCTGCAGAGGCCTCCCCTGCGGAGTCACCCTCTGGCGCGCCAACCGGAGCAGGCACAGGCGTCGCTCGGCGTGCCGTGGGCTCACCCGGCATACGCTTGCGCGCCAGAGCGCGAGCCCAGGGCCGCCTCGAGTCGCCGCGCACCCCGCTCCAACCACTGCAACTGTCGATGCCGCCTCCGCACTCGCCAAGAGCGCAGACTCTAGCCCCCAAAGGCTGCGCGGGGCATGGGCAGGATGACTTGGAGGAGGTTGAACTGGCGGTGTAGCCGATCGAGGGAGGCTTGGCATCGTCCCGCGGCGACGGCGCATCTGCGCGCAGTTGCGAGAGAAGACAGAGAGAGCGATGTTGTTTGTGTTGCTGCAGTTGAGTACGGCTTTAGGAGTATCTACGTAGCAGCATGGGTGTGTCTCGACGTAAATAGCATTGGCGTGTGAGCTGTGAGGGCTGAGGCACGACCACAAAGCGTTTTGCCGTTGGACGCGCGGCAGCGTGTGTCAGCGGCTGAGGTCGGGTGACTGCCGAGGGGAGACTGGGGGTCAGATGTGTGTGTCAGGAGCTGTCACGCTCACAACTTTTAATCTCGTAAAAAATCCGCACACGCAGGGCGCCCTGTGGGCCATGGCCCTCTCCCCTGACTGCTGACAGGCTTGTCAGGGCCAGGCTGGCCGCTAGCCAGGCAGGCTGCCAGCGCTCAGTACGTGTCAGTCGCCCTCTGGCCTCTGCCCCCAGTGCTCGAGGCCCAGTGGCAGTGCTGTCCGCACGACAAATTCTTTTTCGCACAACACTGGGCATGCACCTTCGATTCTTTTCGTACCTGTGTGCGTTAGTGCCAGTGTGCGCCAGCCTATCAGACGACAGACCGTTAAACTCTTTTTGCTGTCATCGAAGGAGTCGCTTAGGCGGCTCCCGTGGTGTACCCTAAGGGTGTACCTGTGTTAGTGCCAGTGCGCGCCAGTCCCGTGCCCGGTGTTGTGCGACTGTGGTAGAATTCTTGTTGCTGTCCTTGTGTCTGTGTGTCGCTCTGCCTAGCGATGAATCGACAAGCTGCCCTTATCCCGTCGGCAGCGGGAGGCTCCTGGGGGTCCTCTGGGCGAGCGGCAGCGCCTGGGTCCTCTTTGATAACGCGAGAAAAACACCGTCGCAAGCGGTGCGAAAAGCCCCGGGACAGTACCCGCTCGCTGGTGGGTGGGAAAGATAAAAGAAAAAAATACGCGTGGAAAAATCGTGACTCTGTCATCGCTCTGTGGCTTTTCCTCTGTGGCCATGATGACCTCCGTGGCTGCTGCACGCACGCTTATCTCCGTGAATGAGGCGCTGGGCTTTGGGCCAGAGCCGCCAATGCCGCTTACGGCCGAGGAGGCGGAGGAGGCGGCGGAGGCTGAGGGCCTGACGCTGGCGCGGTCGGACAAGAGTCCCACCGGCTTCAAGGGCGTCTACGTGAGAAAGGCCAAGCTGCAGCGACCGTATGGCGCGTTCGCGACGTACAGTGGCCACAGCCACTTCCTTGGCTCCTCTGTTACGCCCCAGGAGGCGGCCCTCGCCATCGCCCGCCGCTTGGCACAAAAGGGAATGACCACCCTCGCCGCTGCGCCGGCGCCCTCGGAGCCGATGTCCTCCGAGGAGGCGGAAGCGCCGGCGCCCTCGGAGCCGATGACCTCCGAGGAGGCGGAAGCGGCGGCGGCGGCCGAGAACCTGACACTAGTGCGCTCGGACAAGAGCGCCACCGGCTTCAAAGGCGTCAAGAACGCGGTGGGGTCGAGGCCGTACTCCGCGAGGGAGTGGTGCGACGGCTACACCATCGACCTCGGCCGCTTTGCGACGGCGGCGGAGGCGGCCCTCGCCCTCGCCCGGCGGCGCCGCCGCGCAGAGGCGCGCGTGGCGAGCGGCGGCACGCGCGGCGAGAAGGAGTGCCCCATCTGCCTCGAGACGCTCGAGTCGATAGGCGGCCTGGTCAAGACTGCGTGCCCCGGCGGCCACATCTTCCACCGCTCGTGCCTCTACCGCTACTTCGGCGACGGCTGCACCGCCGACTGCCCGATGTGCCGCCACCCCGTCAACAAGGGCGAGGAGACCCCGCTGCCGCGGCCCGACGAGACGCCGCCCAAGCAGCGCCGGATCCCCGGCTTCAACAGCCGCGAGATGGACGGAAGGGCCGGGCTCGTCCTGACGCGGCCGAAGCGGGCGGCCCCTTCGGAAGGTGGCCCGTCCAAGCGGCCCCCCTCCGCCACCACCTCCGCGGTCGAGGTCCGGCAGGCGGTCGGCGAGCTCCCACGGCAGAGCTCGCGGGTCTGCGCGCGCATGGGCCTGCCGACGGAGCATGCCGTGCGCTAGAGCCGACGCGAGGGTAGAGCCGGTGGCGAGGTGGAGCCTCCACAGCCGACTAGTCGGCGCCTCCCACCTCTCCCTCCGTCCCGCCTCGCAAGGCGCGAGAGCCGAGAGGCGCACCCGCCACGACAGTACCTAGAGAGTCTGCTCTGCAGTCGCCGGAAAAGCACCGCGCCGCCCGATCGTGGATAGTGTGGACAGCGGCTAGCGCGCGTGTGTAAAAAAGAAAGAAAGAAAACAGACAACCCAAGGGAGGGATGGGAGGTAGACGCCTGTCACTTCGTAAATTCTTTTTCGCTGTCGCGCATACACACATGCACCAAGCGCTCGTTGGCGACGCGCTGGCCGCCTGTGTTGCTGGAGGTGGTGCATTTTGCACTGCGGCTGCGGCCGTGGCTGCAAATCCGGGTATTGCCTCTGCCTCTTACCTCGCAACCTCGGTGTCCATCTACTGCCTACGCCGCGGCGCTCTGCACCGATGGCCGAGCGGTGCACGCCTCGGCGCCGCTGAGGTCCTCCGACGGCACATCCAGTACGAACGCGAATGGCATGAACCGGAAGGACAGATGGTGGTCGGCCGGCTGCGCCACGCGGCACACGTAGCAGTGTGGCTTCTCATCTTCCAGCCCATCTACCCGCTCCTTGAGGCGTGCCTCCTCCCGCTCGATCACGCCGCATTCTACTTCTACTACCCGAGAGCACGCGGGGCTGGCTTGGTGGTCGACTCGCGAGCGCGGCGCCGTGCGGGGCAAAGGGGCACGGCAGCGCAGGTGCTGCGCATCGACTGGCACCGTTTCGAGCTGAATGTTGGCGCCCGCTACCCGCCGCCCAACCCGGGCCGCCACCCACCCGCCGTCGTGTGCAATCTACCGCACATCGATCTGCCGCTCCGGCGACCGACTGTGCGCCACTGGCCGTGGAGGCAACACATAGGAGCTCTCCGGTGGTTGTTGCCAACGCAGCCAAAGCCGATCGTCGAGCTGGAGCCGGAGCGAGGCTCCACGGTTTCTAAGCCCTGATATATGTGAATCATGTGTCCTTATAGAAACATTGTGTTCACAGACGGGACAAATGTGTCGTCACGATGTGTGAAACGGGTTCGCGCAGCAGAGCTCGATTTCGTCATACCACATACGTCAAAAAGGAACCCCCCCCCACACACACACCACACCACGAAATGTGACCGCAAACGAATATGCTCTGGTGGTGACGCTAGAAAAAACGAGCACTTCACCTCGGTCTTTTTTATCAGGCCGGACTGCGCGAGCGCCCGCCGCGCCAGACAACCTCGCCGATACATTGTATGAGCGCAGAGCTCGACGCGGGCGACCGGCCACGGCTGCTCAGCGACGGCGATGTATCCGGCAAGCGGCGACCATGGATGCTGGGGTAGGCCAGCGACAGCTGAACTCTGCCTCTGGACAATAGGCGGCAGGCAAGATGCGTGTGGTCAGGTCAGCACTGCATGTCAATGTCCATGTGCTCGAGGACGTCCTCGTCTTCCGGCCTGCGGTTCCGGTGGCGAGAAGGGATGCGGCGGTTCTGGTTGTCGTTGCCTCCTCGCCCCTGGAAGTAGTTGTTGTCCTTGAGGAATGCTTGGTCCTGCGCCAGGCGCATGATCTTCTCCGCAACCTTGTAGTCCTCCTCCGGCACCCACTCGTTGTAGAGCCGGTGGCCTGTCTTGTAGATCGTGGTGGCGACGAATGTGGATCCATAGGGTCCCTCGCACTTCTGCGCGTGCCCGTACTTGCCCGGGTCCGCTGATGGCGGCGTGTGCTTCTCCGTTAGCTCAAAGATCTGCGGGATCTTCACGATGGCTGTGATTCCGTGGATGACGATGGTGTTGCCCTCGCCAAACGACGGGTGCATGATGCTGTTGTCAATCTCGGAGAACTTGGAGGTGATGTCAATGTGTGTCCCGTCGTTGCCTTGGAGCGAGAGAACCTTCAGGCCTGCGAGCTCCGAGCGCCGCTCGAGCTCGAGAGCAACATCCGTGTTCGGGAGGACCTTGATGTCGAGCTCCGGGAGCAGAGTGCCGTCTTCTGCCTGCATCCCAACCTTGCACGTCTGCATAGCTCTGACCTGTATAGACGGAGAGAAAGGGTGGTGGCGGTGAGGGCGGTGGGGGAGTGGGAGTGGTGGAGGCGAGGGGGGTGATGGGGGGTGGGAGACGGAGGAAGCGGTGACAACTCGGCGAATCGCTCGGGGGAGGGAGAGCGGTGGCGGTGAGAGGGAGGGGGAGGGAGGCGGCGGTGAGGGAGGCGGAGGCGAGGGAGGTAGCGGCGGTGAGGGAGGCGGCGGTGAGGGAGGACAAGAGCAGGAACGAAGAAGAAAACACGCGATCTGTGACATCTGGCGACGAAACCGGCAAACTCGTGACGTAGATTCCTTTTTGGCGTTTAGATGCATTTTCCACGGCGCAGACACGTGCGGTATAAACTAGACGGCGCCCATCTCGCTTGTGGTTTTTACGACCCAAACCTTTGGGCGCCATGGCCGCGACGACGCTACCAAGGAGCAGCGGTCTGTATACCGCAGGCCCTCGACCTCGGGAGCCCGGACGGTTTTTTGCAGGATGTGTGCTCACAGAGCGAGAATGGTGATGATGTAGGCTCACCGTGACGCTGCCACTAGATCGGGTGATCGCTGCCAGCGGTCGCCTGGGCGGTGTCGCTCGACGACCGCAGTCGCTGCCAGCGGTCGCTCGACAGCTTTGCTTACATGAACTGGGGGTGGTCACATCTGCCTGGAAGCTTTCTTTTTTGTAGCAGGCCTTGGCCCACAGACGCTCAGTGAATTGCGAGTGTCAATGTTGATGAGCTCTCGCTGTCGAGTGCAACAACCATCCCGCCGCGTCAGTGTTTTGTGTGCGCGTCAGGGCTGATGCTGCCGGCCCGGATGACAGCCGATGAGGCCTCAAGGCCGTGCTCCAAGGCCTGTCGCCATCACGGTGTTCGTGTCACGGTGGAGGTAACGGTGCCGGCTGCCGTCTTTGTCTTTGTCATGGGGCCATGCACGGGGCAGTGCCGTCTTCGTCTGTTGTTCGCTTCTCGACTCGTGTGCCGCCTCATGGGCGGTGTGGCGGGCGGCCAGCTTCCTCTGCTATTGTCCCGCTCAAGTGAGTGTATCTCGCTCTCTGTCTACTCGAGCCTTGCCTCATGTGCCGCTCTCTCCCCTCAAGTCCTCGGCTTCGTGGCGCGGACCTGTTTTGACTCACGGGGTCTCACGGATGATGGGAGGGAACTTCTCTTCCAGCTGAGGATGCCATTGCTGGAGTTCATGCTGGCCGTTCAGGACGGCGGCGAGAGGATCGTGGGGGGCACCTGGTGGCGATCGATGCCTTCCCCACTATCTGCAGTTCACGCAAACACACAACGCGGTATGGGTGGACGCGAGACAGAAGATGACGACACGCGCGAGCGACACACAGACACACAAACTCACCAGACACAACTCTACTCTACTCTCTCAAGAAGGACGAGACTGCGTGCTTTCGAGTCTAGGGCACGCGGCCGGACGGGTGCAGCAGCACGGCGCGGAAGGAGGTTGTTTGGCCCGACGTTGGACCAGCCGCCGATATAGTGCTGCTCGGCGGCGGTGAGGTTGGCGTGGACCAACGCCGCCCGCCGGAAGCAAGCCGCCGCGCCGCCGAGCAGCGTCGCCGGGTTGGCCCATGCGTCTGCGTCTCCCCCCGGCGGGTCCGCGATTAGCAGCTCGAGATCGACGGGGCTCTCGCCGGCGTTCACACGCCCGCCGGCCCCTCCACCGCCACCGCCGCCCCCTCCCTCCCCGCCAACCGCCGCTGTCCCCGCCGCCGGAGCACGGCGAGTACGGGCCGCCGAGGGCCCAGCGGCCTAAACAGAACGCCTTCGCCCTCAAAACAGAAGCTGGCGGCGCACGGGCCTCCGCCGAAGAAGGCCCGGCGGCCTAGGTTCTCCGCCAGCCGGCGCCTCTCGGCAGCGACAAATGTCAGCACGATGAGCAGCCGAGGTGCGTCCAGCCGCGGCGGCGGCGGCGGCGGCGG
>NW_005195378.1:0-1221 GCF_000372725.1 Emiliania huxleyi CCMP1516
GGGCCGGGGGGGTACTGGTGTCCTCGCTGACCGCCCAAGGCCAGTGGACACGGTGGGGGCCCGGGGCTGGCTCCTCCTGACCGGGTGAAAACCAGGTAAATAAATAAATAAAACGGACACCTCTACTAGGAGATGGGTAAAAAGGAACAGGTCCCCGCCCTTGCGGTCTTTGTGCAGGGTTCTTTGTGGGTGTGGTCGGCGACTAGCCGGGGTCGTCCTCCCGATGGGGGACTAGCACTAGCCGTCTTCCACATGGTCCCTCGGGTCCCTGCTGCTCCTAATCTCGTCGTACATCCTCCTGCTGATCTCCGCAACATCCTGCTCCCTCCCTCGTCTCGCCCTGCGCGTCTGCTCCGCCTCACCGTCGTCTGCCCTGCGTCGTCTGGTGACGGGTCCTCCATAGTCGGTCGAGGTCGCCGCCCTCCTCGTGCCTCTTCCCAGCGTTCCCTCGGCCAGGTAAGGTAAGGTAAGGTAAATTTCTCCACACACACAAAGTGGTGGGGCAAGGGGGGGCGACCCTCGCATCTCCACACCCGGACACGGGCAGGAGCCCCACGGCATTCAAAGTGCAAGCACTGGCCCGGTGCACGTGGGTGAGCAGCCTGCCCCTCTCTCCCGACCAACCAACTCCCGCACACACACAATCGCACTCTGGCCATCGAATGACTCCGAGTGACTCACTGTGTATGCTAAGACAGAATCTCCGCAGACAGCCAGGTAACCACTCAGCCGTAGGTTTCTCGGTTTTTTGGCATTTGGGTATATTAATTGCACCACCCCTCCTCTTCTCAGAGGAGACACACACACACGGGCAACCTCTGTACAAAGAAACATCAGCTTTCTCCTCCCCATCGGCCACGAGAGAGCAGCTCCCCTGGGGCGCGGCGTGCGCCGTTGAAGCGCCAGAGCGGGGCCGCGCGATCCAGATCTCTCCCGTCACCATTGCTCCAGCGCGCCCGCGGGGTCAGGAGGAGGAGGGGCGGAAGGAGGCGGCCGTGCCCGGCACCGTCTCGACTCGCTCCACGATGTCGAGCAGCTGCTCCCACTCTCGCTGCTGCGCCTACCCGCGGCGAGCAGGGCAGCGGCTGTGGGGCGGAGCCGAGGCGAGAGGAGGGGGCGTGTGGCGGTGTGGCCTGCTCGAACTCGAGCTGCTCGAGGACGTGCTCTCGCAGCCCTCGCGAAAAGTCGGCGTTGGTCTGCCGGTGGAAGCGGTCAACCTCG
>NW_005195377.1:0-1221 GCF_000372725.1 Emiliania huxleyi CCMP1516
GGAGCTGCCCGGCGACGACTTTGTCGTCATCGGCGGCTACGAGAGCGGGATGGACGCCGCGTCCAACCTCGCGGCGAGCGGGAGGCGCTTTCGCCGACTGAGCAGGGGCGTGCACGTTGATCAGGAAGAGAGGACGGCCGCCGCGAGGTAGGCGGTGCTCCGTCGTCTCCTCGACGGCCTACTGGCGCGTGGCCACCGAGGACCCCTCGACCGAGCTCGCTCCCTACACGGCGGAGCGGGTCCGCGCGGCGTGCGCCTCGCCCACCCCGCCGCGCCTGCTCGCGCCGCTGCGGGTCTTTGCGGTCGAGCGGGCCGGGCGAGGCGACGCGGGCGGATACGTCGTGCGGGCGCGGTGGGGTCCGCCGGCAGAGCACGCTGGCGGCGAATACCGGGCGCCGCTGCAGCCCGCCTCCGCTGCCGAGGAGGCGCCCGCCGAGGGGAGCGAGGTGTCGCTGTGCACGCCGCAGCCGCCGGTGCTATGCGCTGGCTTCGAGGGGAGTGTTCTCTCGGGGGTGGCGAAGGGCTTGTTCGAGTGGGGCGCGAAGAAGGAGAAGGGCAACCAAGACGAGGGCCCCGGCGAGGGCGGTGAGGGCGGCGAGGGCAAGGAGACGGGGGGCGAGGAGAAGGATGGCGCAGCCGCAGGGTGCGCCGAGGGCGCCCCGCTTCTCACAGAGCAGGACGAGAGCACAAAGACGCCGGGCCTCTTCCTCGTCGGGCCGGCCGTGAGGCACGACGGAACGACCGCGACATACGCCTCATCGCCCGGCCGGAGAGACGCGACGCTCTGTTTGTGCGCTTCCTCCACCGTCAGTGCCTCTGTCGTGCTCTTCGAGGGGCCGAGATTGAGGTGTGAAGGCTGCAGTGGTGCAGACCCTGCCGGTGAGGTTCGAGCCGGCGGTGCTTTGCTGGCCGTGCCCCGACCGGGTGAGCTCATCGGCGACGGGTTGAGGCTCTCACTTGGGCTTGTGGTGGGCGACGTTGCCGCCGTACGTGTCTCTAGCTTGGCGGTGCCAGCCTTCTTTCGCCCGAAAAGCCCCATATGTTTTGGCCGATCTGCCCGCTGCAGGGGGTTCGCGGCCAGAAGTGAAACGTCCGGCTTGATTGAAATCACGTCGTTCATCTCACTCAACGTGATCTGTGATAAGGGGGCCGCCCACAGGCGCATTTTGTATACCGAGGCGGTGCCCGGTGCCGAACCTGTCGGACCTTAAGACAGCGTTT
>NW_005195376.1:0-14743 GCF_000372725.1 Emiliania huxleyi CCMP1516
TATGCGCGGGCGGTCGGGGAATACACGCCAGCGCTGGCAGCCGAGCCAGCGGCTGTGGCTGCAGAAGCGGAGGTGGTTGCAGAAGCAGAGGGCTTGCGGCTGCACCTCTCCAGCAGCAGTGCCACCGGGTACAAGAACGTGTGCAACAATGGCTCGCGCTTCCAGGCGAGGCGCTGGGTGGACGGTAGACAGGTCTGCTGCGGCTACTTCGGCACGGCGGTGGAGGCGGCGGTGGCGTATGCGCGGGCGGTCGGGGAATACCAGCCTCCGGCTCATCCTTCTCCGGCGGTGGCTGCAGAAGCGGAAGGCTTGAGATTGCACCTCTCCAGCAGCAGTCCCACCGGGTACAAGGGCGTGCAGCAGCGCCCCTCCGGCCGCTTCAAGGCGGGGCACAGGGTGGACGGTAGACAGGTCTGCTACGGCACCTTCGACACGGCAGTGGAGGCGGCGGTGGCGTACGCGCGGGCGGTCGGCGAGGCGCCGGGCCAGGCCGAGTTGGCGGCAGCAGCGGCGGCGAGGGCAGCGGAGGCGCAGGCTGTGGAGGCGGCTTGCAGCGCAGCGCGAGCCGGGTGCCCTGTCCAGGACACGTCCACGACACGTCCTGGCCATGCCCCGTAGGCAGCCAAGGCGGTGCGCGTCGCCAAGGCCGAGCAGCTGCGGCAGCTGCGGCAGCTGCGGGAGCAAAAGCGACGGCTGCAGGAGCAGAAGCCGCTGCTGCAGGAGCAGCGGAGGCGGGCCGCAATCGAGGAAGGGAGGCCTAGAAGCGGAGTACATCTTCTCGTATCCCAACCAGCGCTCGAGAGGACACGTACTCAGCCGCGTTCGGCCGTCTTCCGCTGCTTTCGCTGTATTCGTAGCCCCTCGTATTCACGCGGTGCTACGAATGCATTGCACGAGACCGTCCTCCCGCCTCGAGGTTGCGTGTTCGCCACGTAGGACCAGAGGCGACTCTTCGAGGAGGTGGAGACACACGCACACGCGCGCGCACGCGCACGCGCACACGCACGCGCACGCGCACGCGCACACGCACGCGCACGCGCACGCGCACGCGCACGCGCACGCGCACGCGCACACGCACGCGCACGCGCACGCGCACGCGCACGCACACGCACACGCACACGCACGCATCGCTCACCCACGCGCACTGGGCCTTGCACTTCTAGTGCCACGAGGCTCCCGTCTTCTAGACGTGGAGTCGCGAGGGTTGCCCCCCCTTGCCCCACCACCTCGTGTGTGTGGAGAAGTTTACCTTACCTCACCTTACCTAGGCGGCCAGCCGCCAGCGCCAGCCCCAGGCGGGCGGGGGCGGTGGGATCGGCGGAGGGGGAGGGAGCGGTTGCGGCGGCGGCGGCGGCTGCGGTGGGTCCAGCAGCGGCGACGCAGGGTCGAGCGGCGGCATCGTCGACGTCGACTGCCCGTTGGACGCTCTCGTGGCGGCGGTGCTCGCTGGAGCCCCCCGCGCTGTGCAGGACCCTTGGGGCTGCCTTGGGCTGCAGCAGTTGACGGGTCGCGAGGCGAGCCGGAAGCGGTACCTGCAGCTGGTGCGGCGGCTCCACCCGGATCGGTGCGGCCACCCGCGCGCCGGAGAGTGCTTCGCGCTCGTCGAGGAGGCGTGGCGAGCCATCGAGGCGCGCGGGGAGGGCGGAAGGAGCGCCGGATAGATTCGGCGACGTTCACGTACCGTTTACCCCGAAAGTGGCCGCTGGGGCGCGTACTGAGTTGCCACACAGCGGTTGCTGTCCGCAGGGCTGTTGTTGAGACTGTTGAGTGTTGTCTGGAAACGGTGTCACTGAACATCTTATGCGCCATGCGACACACATACTGACACATACCTCACACGTAAGACGTGACACGCGACCCCCATATCAGCATCACACGCCCATTCGGCGCCGACACACAAACGACAAAGACAAACGGCTACGTACCGGTGGCTACCGGTGGCGTTTGATGAGGCTGGGGTCTGTCTCGTAGTTCACACACGACGCTCATGATACCCTTTACGTCTGGTTCTTGGATCGCATCGGCTGTAATAAATAAATAGAGCACTCATCTCCAGAAGAGATGGGCGACGCGCGAACACAGAGGCACAGTGCGCCGCTCACAGGGCGTGCATCACACAGGTGAACTGCGTGACTCCTCGGTGTGAGTGAGTATTCTTGATACGAAACCACGACGACACACACCAGTCGACTCGCATCGGTTGCCTCCATGAACGGCGGAGCTATTCTCGCGCCCACACCACACCTGGCTCCAACGTGGACACGCCCATAGGTGGGGACACTACTGGGTCACGCATGGCATCAGAAGTTTTATCTCTGGGCCCCGAAAGGCATCTCTAGTAGCGTAATAAGGCATGCGCCCTCCCCTCCTGGGCGCATGCGCCTCACGTCTCGACAGAGCATAATCTTGGTGTGCGACGAGACGAGTTTTTCGCCATCGCCGCGAGCAGCAAGCCGCCCGCCGCAACAGCCGCATCCGTTCCCGGTGGCAGCGCTGGGTGACGCTCCGGACGGAGCGAGCTGAGGCGCTCCGGACGGGGCGTGGGGGAGCCGGACGGCTCCCAAATCGGGCAGCCGGACGGCTGCCAGGTGACTGCGCGCTGGCCGGGATCGGCCTCGCCGCCGACGAGAGAGCCGTAGCAGCCGCTGGGCTCATCCGTTCCCGGTGGCAGCGCTGGATGACGCTCCGAACGGAGCGAGCTGAGGCGCTCCGGACGGGGCGGGGGGGAGCCGGACGGCTCCCAGATCGGGCAGCCGGACGGCCGCCAGGCGACTCCAGGAGTGCGGAAGCGTGGGCCAGAGGCGGCGCGAGCTTCGCCGACGTCGACCGACCAGAGCTGGACAGCGTGGTGCGCGCTCGCGCCGCCGGGCTCCTGCAACGACGCTGGAGGAGCAGAGGGCCGCCCGGGACCGGGCGGGCGCCCGGGATCGGTTGCGGCAGGGAGCGCCTCCTCGCGGAGCCGCTCCCGACATGGGTGACTCGCCTCGTCGTCTCCGCCCAACGTCGATGGCGGCGAGGCCGCCTCACGAGCATCGAGGTCGGCTGGGATCGACGGCGAGCCCACGCGCTCGGCGCTCTCGAGGCGCATGTGCGCTTCATGCAGCACGTCGTACGATCCTCCATCCGCCTCGGCCGATGGCGGCGCGGCGGCATGAGAGGAGTCCCCCTCGCGCTTCGTTGGTTGCGCCGTGAACGTCCGCCGTCGTGTGGTGGGGGGCGCAACCTTGCCTCGGACGAGGATTTTGCGGCTCAGCGTGCCCTCGCCGAAGAGTGGATGGGCTGGTACGACAACTATGTCGCCATCCTCAGGCGGCTTCAGTCGGGCGAGACCCCGGGCATTCTCGAGCTCTTCTGCGGCAGCGGCGGCGGCAGCGAAGGCACGAGGAGGTCTGGTGGACGCAGCCACGGTGTCGACCTCTACGACATGCCCGAGTACATCGACAGATTCGGGCCGGAGGCCTTCACGCGGGGCGACGCGATCGACCACGCTCTCATCGGCTTCTTGCGGCACCAACACCGGGCTCTAGCTGCGTTCGCCTCCCCCCCGTGCAAGGAGTATAGCACGGCGAGGGACGCGCGAACGCCGGCGAAGCAGCCCGGGCTCATCGACCACACTCGGGACATGCTGCGCGGGCAGTTCAAGTACTGGTCTATCGAGAACGTGGCCGGGGCGCGCAAGGCCATGAAGGACGCGGTCGAGCTGCGAGGCTCCCTCTTCGGTCTCAAAGTGGCAAGGCCTCGGCTCTTCGAGTCGAGCTTCGAGCTGGTCGTCGACAGAGCCGTCGCCGAGCCCGCCGCACGGCTCGCCAAGCGGTGCTGCCTCGGGCAGCGGCGCAGGTGGCGCAGAAGGGACTCGTTCGGCCGGCCCGTGGGGCCGTGCTGCGGGGGCAACATATTCTCGCCCCTAGGGGAGCATCCGATGCGGTGCTCGGTCGAGCAGTGCGCAGACGCGATGGGGATCGACGTGGGGCACATGTCGTACCCGCGGCTCGCTCAGTCCATCCCTCCCGACTACAACCGGCTCCGCTACGCGCAGTGCTGCGCTGCGATAGCCAAGGATCGGTTCGGCGTGCCCTTCATCTCCTTCGACGAGATGCGACGGCGGCCCGCTTGGGCAAAACGCGAGATCGCCCGCTGGCTCCGTGGCGCCGGCGACGCCGAGCCTGCCGCTGCTCTCGAGTGGCAGGGTAGGGCGGCGGCGCCGGAGCGCGCAGAGGCGCCTCGGACGGCGCCGGCTGGAGCCGGCTGCGACGGTGAGCGGACATTCACAGACGAGGAGCTCGTCTTCCGCGAGCTCTTCTACTCATATGTCGGCGGCTTCGACCAGCAGCGCGTTGACGGCGAGGTCAAGGCGGGCTGGCTCGACGAGCTGCTGCCGAATCGACGTCTCGATCGGCTCGAGGCGGGCTCTCTCACCGGGCACAACACGTACCTGGACGTGCCCGGCCCGGAGCTGGAGGCGGCGTGGCCGGCCATCGAGGCCGCGCTGGCCGCCCCCGCCACCTCGGTCGTGGTGAGAGTCGACCGCGACGCCGCCGAGCGATGGCGAGAGCGGGGCTTCTCTCCCCCCGACGTGCCGGCGAGTTACTGGCGGGGCGGCGTTCCCTCGCCGGGTCTCGCCTCTCGCCCGGCCCTGGTCGCGGGCGGTCGCCTGTGGGCGAACCGGGAGAGCCGTCTCGACCACTCTGAGGCTCGCGAGTACATGGACTGGCGGGATCAGACGGGCTGGAAGCCAGACGCTCTGGAGAAGGCGGCTGCCACCTACCGTCCTCTCCCACACGCGCCCGAGGCGTGGGCTCACGCCGCTAGGGCGGGGTCGGGCGACCTCGGAGCTGCCGAGATGGCCAGGTATCCGGTGATGAGGGAGGAGGTCCGGTTAGCCATGACTGAGGGGGTCAGCGTCTCGACCGAGGCCGAGCTGGGCAGGTACGAGGTCGCGCAGTACCCCTTCTCCTCCCTCCAGGCCGAGTCGCAGTGCGGCAGGGAGGTGGACCGGGCTCTGTTGGCCGGCCATCTCGAGCCCGTCCCTCTCTCGGAGTACGACCAGGTGCGCTGCGTGCATCCCTGGACCATCGTGGACCAGGGCGGCGGCAAACATCGAGCGTGTCAGTCGTACGACGTCGGCCTCAACCGAGTGACGAGGACGGCTCCGTTTGCCCTCCCTTCGGCTTGGAACGTGGACCGGCTGCTCGGCCCGGATTCGCACTTTGTCAAGCATGACTTGCGCGATGGGTTCTGGGGCGTGCGGATCAACCGCGCGTCTCGGAATCACTTTGTCCTGCGCCACCCTATCACGGGCATGCTTGTGCGCTGCACGAGCTTGCCGTTTGGCTGGGCGGACTCGCCGCGCATCTTCTGCGCCGTCACCGAGACCATCGCGGCTATGGTTCGGCGGCGCTGTGCGGGCCGCGGCGTGCACATTCTCGCGTACGTAGACGACTTTTTGATCGTGGGTGACTCCGAGGAGGCGGCGCGCTATGGCGGCGCCGTCTTCGAGGCGGTCTGCCAGGAGATGGGCCTCGAGTGGGCGCCGCACAAGGCGCGAGGACCGTGCCGGTGCATCGAGTTCCTCGGGCTCCTCATCTGCAACTTCCCAGGCCGCCGATGCATCGCCCTGACCGAGGCGAGGCAGCAGAGGCTGCAGGGAATGATCACGGACTGGCTGTCGAGGCGCCGACTCGACGGGCGGCCGGCCGAGGCGGAGCCGGTCGAGTTGGCTCGCCTTCTCGGCCATATGGTCTTCGCCTCGCAGGTCATCCCCGGCGGGCGGACGTATATGCAGGGTACGCTCTCGCAGTTCCAGGGCCTCGAGGTCGACTGGAGACGTGGGAAGGTGCGGGTGGCGACGCCAGCGCCTGAGCGGCGTCGCCGTCCCGGCCCCACCCCTCGCTCTCCGTGGCGCCAGATCGAGCTGAGCGCGGACTTCTTCCGCGACCTCGAGTGGTGGTCGGCGATGCTGGCTCGGCGCAACTGCACCGATCTGGACCGGCGGCCTCGCGCCATCGCCGCTATCACAGGTACCGACGCGAGCGACTGGGGCACAGGCCAGCTCGCCTGGCTCGACGGCCAACGTGCCGAGGTGCAGCTGCAGTTCAGCCCGGTCGAGCAGGCGTGGTCCATCAACGCTCGAGAGCTGCTCGGCATCCTCCGGGTCGTCCAGTTCTACGGCGAGCAGCTTCAGGGCAGCGCGGTGCTGGTCGAGGGCGACAACACCGCCGCCATCGGCGCCGCGCAGAACCAGGCGTCGACGGCGGTGTCGATGCAGGAGACGCTGCGCCGGCTGCTCGAGACGGCGGAGAGGTGGGACATCGAGCTCCGCTTCGTCCACACGCCGGGCGTGCTCCTCCACCGGCCCGACCAAACCTCGAGAGGCGATCCCATCGAGGAGCCGCGGGTGCGGCTAGCGGCGGCGGAGTTCGCCGCCATCGAGCGCCTGACGGGACGTTTCACCGAGTTCGTGGGCGCCGAGAGGCGACACGCCGCCGCCGAGGTCGGGGCGCAGCACAAGTGCCCGGGTGGAGGCAGCCCCCAATCCCCAGGTGGTGAGGATGGGTGCGTCGGTGGCGGGCTGGCCGCCACAGTCGCGGGCGGCAAGCCGCCTCCCCACCTCTGGGTGCACCCCACGCACAGCACGGTGGGCTCCGCCCTGCGGCGTGTGGGGGAGCGACTTTCAGAGGCGGGCGGTCAGAGGATCAGTGGAGTCGTGGTGGTACCGGACGCACCAAACGCAGGCTGGTCTCGGCTGCTTCGCCATTTTTCAATATTGGGACGCTATGCCGTCGATGATGGCCCTCAGACCCGGGGGGAGGGGGTAGTCGAGATGCAGCAGATGGGGAGATTCGTCAGCTGTCGAGTCCGGCGCCCGACGCTCATCCTGTCTTTTCCCCGGGCGTCAGGCGCGACGCCGGCGCTCCTCCCTTGCGGCCGGCCACAGGTCATGATGGCCGGCTCGTTCCTCTGGAGCCCTCCGGGGCCGAAGGCTAAGTCGACGGAGAGAGGCAACCTCGTCCAGGTCGCCTCCACCTTCGACCCGTCGGCGGTCGAGCCCGACCGCGGCGGATGGCCCATCGCAGTGGCCGAGCTCTTGGGCGTGCGCGGGAAGCTGCGTACCTTCGAGCTCCTGGACGGCAGCGCGCGCGGCGGGTGCAGCTACTATGACGGCTCGACTCGCTCGCCATGGGAGTACAACAGTTCGGACCTCGCCAACTACTGGCTCGTCAACGACTTCGTCACTCGGGAGGATCCCTCGGGCGCCGGGGTCGTAGGCCGCTTCTCCTTCGATTGGAAGGCGGCCGTGCAGCAGCTGGAGAGGTGGCGGGCGCAGAGCGCCACGGGCGGTGCCACCCCGCCGACCGACGGCGACGCCACGCTAGCCGAGGCGATTGGGGGCTTGCGGGTCGACGAGGGCGGCAACTCTCCAGACGACGCCTTGAAGCTGGCTCGTGCCTCAGCGGACGAGGCAGTAGCGGCGCGGAGGCGCGTCGTGCCGAACGCCGCTCCAGCTGCCAGCTCGAAGGACCGAGAGCCGTCGGTCTCGGGCGCCGTCCAGCACTGCCAGAGCCGCGGCATGACATGCGCGGGCTGTGGAGTTGTGTTTGGGCTGGGCGCCAAGATCGAGCCGCGTGGCGCCGGCTTCGTACACGCCGGCCGTGACGAATGCGGCCGAGCCGCCGACGAGAAGGCTCCGGCTGTCATCGAGTCGGTGAGCCGGAGGGAGGCGTCCCTCGAGACGGTCCTGGGCGCCGGACGTGTCGAGACGGCGCTCAAGTGCCTCCAAGGGGGGTGCAGTGCCACAGGCGACAAGTACATCTGTGGACGCTGCGGCTCCTACGGGCTCCACCGCGAGTGCGCGGGCTTGTCGAAATACCAGGTCGAGCCGGGACAGCTCGTCTGTGCCGTGTGCAGGGCCGAAGCCATGACGCCGGACGGCCACTCACCCACCGACCTCGTCCTCCGACGCGCCGCTCGGACGATGCTTGCCGAGCTGGGCACCAAGGCGTCCTCCACGTCGAAGAACCACGCGGAGTTCACCCGTCTCGAGGAGGTGTGGGCTACGAGTATGGGCGGCGGCGTCGTCCTGCCCCGCTACCGTGTCGAGTCGATGCTCGAGTTTATCAACTGGCTCGCGATGGACTCCGGCCGCGCTCGCTCGTTCGAGACGATCCTGAGGGCGGCGGGCGGAGTCATCGCCAAGACCACCGCCAACGGCATAATGTCCGACCCCCGGGTGAAGGCGCTCCGCGCGAGGATGGTCAGCCTGATCGGCGAGCTCGCGCAGCCGTGCACGCACACCACGCGCAAGCTCGCTCGACTCGTTCTCGACGAGACGCTCAGGACGTGCTGCACCGGCGCCAAGGCGGAGGCAGTCTACTCGAGTCATCGCGTCATGTTCCTCCTTGAGGTGATGATGGGGTTGCGGCTCGGCGAGACGACGGGCCGCCAGCACGGCGTCGCCGCCTGCGACGTGTGGATCGTCAACCCGCTCTCAGAGCGATGTGCCGAGATGGGGACGACTGTTGCCGCCCACCTCGAGTCCACGAAGACGGCCCAGGGGAAGGGCCGGTGGGCTCACTGTGTGGGCACGTCACTCACCTCTGAGTTCAGCCTCGAGTCTGCCGTGCGGGACCTGTGGCGTGTGCAGGGGCACTCGACCGAGACGGTCACGGTGGACGGCTTCCAGGTGGAGCGGCCGGACTACTCTGTCGTGCAGCTGCGTGTCGGGGCGAGCCTGCCAGACGGCGCTTTCGACACCTTCGTCGGGGCCCTCGGCCGGCTGCCGAGTGACCACCCGCTCCGGCCAGCGGCCAAATACCTTGGCCGCACCGCGACTCAGAAGAGGAAGGCGGCGACCATCGAGGAGGGCGATCGGTACGTCAACCTCGTTGGGGGAGCCAAGGGTTCTGCCAGACTCCGCGCCGCCAGCGAGTGGTTGGCGGGACTGGGGCTCACCCAGTACGCCGCCGTCGTCAAAGGCCCGCTCATCCGGGCGACAGACGGCGGGCGCCTCACCGATACTCCGCTAGAGACTGGCTCGTCATATAGCCATTCCACGAAAGCGCTCAAGCTCGCGTACGAGCTCCTCCGCGAGCGCGACGAGGAGGACCTCGAGCTTGCGATTGAGGAGGACGAGGCGGGCAACCCAATTGTCAAGTTTGCCCACCATTCGAACCGACGGTTCTCGGACAAGGTGGCGCGGGACACGAGCGATGTCACGGGCGCTACCATCACAGACATCGACTGCATCTTCGGCTGGAACGAGCAGGAGCGAGAGAGGTCGATGCAGCAGCACTACGCCGGCCTCGATCTCGCCTCGCGCATCGAGCGGCTCGCGCGAGTGACTATGATGGTGTAGTGGCTGAGGGGCTGGGGCAGGGCTCGAGATCATGTTCTACGATGGATGGCGATGGGGGTTGGTCCTGCAACGGTGTCCCGTGCGGAGCAGTGGTGTGCTGCCGCGCGAGGGTTGCAGGCGTGAGGGTCGAGGGTACCTTTTCCCCCCTTTGCTATTAACAATGCTTTGGAATCTATGAACATGACCTCGAGTGGAGCCCCAGTCCTCGACAGGCTCATGACGATCGGCCGTCGATCCCGAAGGGTCGTCGGTTGAGCTAGGGAGCCTGGCGATGGACGCCACCGCGACCCCTCGTGGCATCTCTCTCGCCGTCGGCGAGCTGGGGGCTCGCGGACGGCCGACTTTCTATATGACCAGTAGGACAGCCGTGAGTGTGAATTGGATAAGGAGTTTGCGTCCGTCCACCGTCTTCGTGGACGTCTGTCCTCGTGACACCCACACCCCACACGGCCTGTCTTGCTTCCCCACCCACCCTCCCTATTTTGTGTGCGCTGTCGCGTTTTGGGGGTTGGTCCTGCAACGGTGTCTCGTGCGGAGCAGTGGTGTGCTGCCGCGCGAGGGTTGCAGGCGTGAGGGTCGAGGGTACCTTTTCCCCCCTTTGCTATTAACAATGCTTTGGAATCTATGAACATGACCTCGAGTGGAGCCCCAGTCCTCGACAGGCTCACACCAGTGAGGGAGGGCGAGACGATCGAGGGGTCCCGTAGCACGCAGAATCGACCCTATCCAGTGCTCAAGTGCTCAATAGGAACGAGTGTATCGCTTTGACGGATCGACCGTGCTTGTTATCAAGACTGGTGTGACGTACACAGTGACACATCAGACGACACATCTTCTCTCAACCCGCCGGGACGCAAAACGCTCTCGACGAGAGCCATAAGAAGGCGTCCGCACAGCAAGCCGCTCGTCGGACAGGCGAGCTCGGACGCTCGATGTCGGCGAGCGCATGGCGCACGCCTTGGACGGTGGCGAAGCCAAAAACACCGATGGTGGCCGTCCGCTGGCGTGAGCGGCGGCGGTCGAGACCTCACCCTTCGCGCCGACGACCTAACCTCACTCGGAACAACCTCACCCAAGCACAACCCAACCTAACACGAAACAACCTCACAAAAAGCACGATTCTCAAGTTGGGCCCTCTGCGCTCTGGCTGCAACACATCCCGAGTGACGGCCAGGCAGGAGTGAGCGTACGGCACTACGCGCCACTTTTAGGGTTCCCCCGGTGGGCGCCTCCCCAGCGCTCAAGGCACCAAAGATCGCCACGAACCACACGATGGGGCGCGGCAGCGGGGTACTAGTAGCGTAGTAGGATGAGAAATATGAAAAACGCCGGAATTCGGGCGAGTACTCTCGCCTGCACACAAATTCGATAAGTGGGACAAGGAGGGATGCGTCCAGGTGGCACGTCCTGGAGCTTGAGGCGTGCTTGCGCTCCCACTCCTCGGTGACCAAACGACGAGCTGGAGAGCTGGCGACCGAACGCGACCAGAGGGTGGCTGGCGGTGATGGACGACCGAGCGGAGTGGAGACGCAACGAATCGAGGAGCGGCTTCCGCAGGGAACCGATGAGCGGCTTGCGAGACCTCGGCTGTCGACGACTTCGCGAGGAACGATTACGCCGGTGGCGATACTGCAGCCGCTGTCCGCGCCGGTCGGCGACGTGGTGATGTACACCGGGCCGTTGCAGGCGATCGGCTGGCAGCTCCACGGGATACCGGTGGCAGGCCGCACTCAGCCTGTTGAAAATGAGCGGGAAGTGTGAGAGTTTGTGTTTGAAGTGTGTAACCGTATTTAGTAAATCTAAAGCATCGCGATTTTTAAAAAGAAAGAAAGAAAAGAAAAAAAGACGCGTCAGGACGGCAAAAAAGAAAGAAAGAAAACAGACAACCCAAACGAGGGATGGGGCAGGACGGCAATACGAATGAACTGAGACGAGAGATTTTTCTCCCCGTTTGAGGCGCCGTCGTCGGGCAAATACACTTCCTCGTTGACGTGCCGGGGCAACACGATATCGGTGTAAAAAACACCGCTCTGACAGCGCTCACAGCTGCACATGAAAGCGCTCTGGCGCTGCTTCGCGTCCACCTCAAAAAAGTGCCAACCTCGAACAGACGACGCGGTCACAGAGGCGATCACGGAGGCGGCGGAACCCTCCGACCCGCGCCTCTCGGACGACGACGGAGACACGCGCCTCGCGATCACTCTGATGACTCGCAAGCCTCACCGCTTCGACTGGTGGCTGCGCTACCACAAATCCCTCGGAGTGTGCCACGTTTTTATCCATGTCGAGGACACGCCAGAGCTGCTCGAGCTTCTGGATTCGGACGAGTTTCGCGGCTTTGTAACGGTGACGAGCGGCGAAGACGCGTCGCCCGACAACTATTACACGCTGCAGCAGCGACAGGAGGCGCAGGTCCGCCGCTCCCTCAAGCTCTGCCGCGTTCAACGCATCCCCTGGCTCCTCCACATCGACGACGACGAGATCCTCCACCTCGACGTCCCCTTCTCTGCCATCGCGCACCACGCGCCCGAAGGCATATGCGCCGGCCCGCGATTCTCCCTCTGCCGCCCGCGCGCCGCGGGTAGTACACCCACCACTCGTTCATGAATGAAATCGCTCCAGTCTGCGGTCTTACCGTAGAGCGCAGATCTCCCATTCACACTCCCAAGGGGCTGTGCACACCCACACAAGCCTTCAAAGGCCACCGGCCCGCGGCGCAGGCGTCAGCTCGCTCGTCTTCATCAACCTTGAGGCGGTCCCGCACCGACTCGGCTCGCATTGCGCCTTCGAGGACATCACAACCTTCACCCTGCACAAGATGCTCGCCTACCGCAACGGCAAGGCGGCCGGTCGAACCTCGCTCGCCCGCTGGCAGGGGCCGCACCGCTTCAGCGGAGAGAGCCACATCGTGTCGGTGGAGGCGCGACACACCGCCCCTCCCATTCCCCTCGCCCCCGCCTCTCCCCCCTCCTTGTCGCTTCTCCGGCCATGCGGCAAGGCGCGCACCCGTCGGCTCTGGCGCTCCTCTGCACTGCAGGACGCGTGTGTCCTCCACTTCGAGTCATGCACCTACGAGGTCTGGCGCAACAAGTTCCTCAAGCACCGCCACACCGACGAGCTCGCGACGAGGGACATCCCCTTCGCGTTTTACCGCGACTCCATCTCCCTCTTCCAGTCCGACCCGACCGGAGGGCCGGCCGAGGTGCGCTGGGCAGCAGCAGCCTAGCGTCGCCGTCGGGCCATCGTTGCTTCTCTATTTTTAAGGCTTCACTCTATGGTGCACTAACTAGGCTCGCTGGGCGGACTTCTACTTGAAGCGCAAGGTGGCGCACTACCGCTCGCTGCACACGTGGCAACGACGGCGGCTCAGGCTGGAGCCGGAGCCGCCGCAGATGATCGACGCCGCAGAGAGGAGAGAGCGCGAGAGGGCGCCGCCTGCGGCTGCGCCATGCGCGGACGAGCGCAGAGACGCACGCCATGATATTTCTTTGTGAATACCCTGAGCGTTTTTACATGCCCCCAGTGAAGAAGAGAGAGCACACAGGCCCCATACGGCTTTAACTAGCACCAACCTTGACACTGCGAAGTTTGCTGCACGCGCGCATTGGCCATCGCCTGGCCCCGTTCCCCCGAAAAGCGACATCCATGGACCATGAAAAGCACGTGGCACGGATCGGCAGGGGGGCAGGGCTGCGCGGCATACATGCGCGAGCTGAGCTCTGAGGCTGAGAGAGAGACCGTTGAGGTGCTGCAAGGGTGGAACGAGAGCAAAGGTCATACTCGCGAGGCGACTGGCCGTACCCCCGGCGTATCTGCCCGAGAGGGCGACACTGGCAGCTCTTGCGAAAACGAAGACGGGTTGTCCGGCGATAGCTCGGGCTCGGTTGATCCCGCAGATAGCCGAGACGTCGCGGTTTCCTGGAGCGATCTGGACTCTGACGGGTAATAAAAGTAGAAGCCAGTGACGACGACGCCGCACATGCCCCAGCCGACACAGCAGACGGAGAAGATGGCTAAGCTGAGCCCCCTGGCATCGTCCTCCTTCTCCTCGTCCGACTTGCAGTCGAAATTCTGGAGCTCTCCCACGTCGAAGACCTTCTCGTGGGATGAGAGCGGGCGCTACCAGACCCGCGACTTCGCAGCGGCGCCATCTCGCGTGGGGCGCAAGGAGCGTGGTGTCGTGTGGCGCTTCCTCGAGGACGCCTTGCCGGCGAAGCGCCGAAGCTCCTCCGAGGAGGCAAAGTCGGCAGAGGCTGCGCCGCCGCGGGTCAAAAGAGGTCGCAGTGCCGGCCTCGAGGAGGCGAAGCAGTCGGCAACCGCGCCACCGCGGGTGAAGAGGGGGCGCAGCTTCGATGTGTAGAGAGACGAGGTCTGCGCGTCCTGAATGGAACCAGCCGCCCTCGCGCGCGCTGCATCTCGCGCGCGCGGGGGCCGGGGGCGGCGAGACCGGAGTAAGTGTTCTGGCGTTGTGTGTGCCTCGTGCGTCCCCCGGCCCCCCGCGGCCGCGGGCGCCGCACACGACTCCCCCCCCTTTCTCTTTTTTGATGTGACCACTTGTTGTATGCGATGTGTTGACACGTGTTTGCTAAATGAGTCAAAAACGCAACACATTAGTGATGACTCATACCTTACTACATGCCACATGCACGCGATGGCCGATGCGAGCGCAGGAGCGCTCTGGCAGTGGCACACCCTCGCCTGAGGGTTTTGGTCTGCGCCGGGGTGCAGGGCGGCCCGCCGCCCGCGCACAGCTTACCGTACCAAGAAAGTGGGGGGCAGTGGCGCATGTATCGACGTGTGTCGGCGCTGCGGCGTGCCTGCTATGCTACGCGCCGGCGAATCTCCGTCGGCAGAGCGCGTGCCCCTCCTCGCGGTACTGCTCCTTGGTCACCACCGCAGAGTCGTACTCGGCCGCCGCCGCAAAGATAGAGCCTCCCCGCCACGCGGCGAGCGTCGGGTCTGAGGCGGCGGTGAAGCCGATGGGCAGGTCGCTCGGCACGAGGGCGCGCAGCTCGCGCTGCAGCCTCTCCTCAAAGTTCGGGAAGCGGCTGCTCCCGCCCGTGACGAGGATGTTTGCGTAGAGCGCCTCCCTCATGTCCGGAGGGCACGCCTCGGCCGCCTGCACGATGCACTCGGGCAGCCCCGCCTGCTCGAGCCCGATGTCGGACGGGTGGAAGAGCAGCTCGGGCACCGTGATCCGCTCGTTGGAGAGCGAGAGCGCCTGCTCCTCTGCGCGGTCCGCGGGCACCCGCCCCTTCTTCTGAGGCGGAGGCGCCCCCTCCTCCCGCGCGCCGCCGCCCGCTGCCGCCGGCGCCGCCGCCGGCTCTGCCGGCGCGTTCGGGTCTCGGATGGTGCCTATCGGAGGTTAGCTTGCTCTTGTCGCTTCGTATG
>NW_005195375.1:0-1220 GCF_000372725.1 Emiliania huxleyi CCMP1516
GAGGAGGAGGTCTCCCTCTTCCTCTCGCAGATCGGGCTGGGCGAGTCGAGCGCGCTCGCCTTTGTGCGGCACGAGTGCGGCTCCATCGGCGCCTTCCTCGACGAGCACTGCGCCGGCCAGCTGACGATGCGCCGCATGATGGGCACCGCCGTCGTGCAGGCGCGCGGAGCGACGCCCGCCGCCATTCGCGACGCGAGGAGAGGGCGCGACGCGGCGGGCGGCAGCGACGCCGGCGCTGACGCCGACGCCGACGCCGGCGACCTCGGGGAGGCGCTGCTTGCAGCGCAGTCGCTGCTCGACGACGACGACTGAGGCGGTCGTCGTTCTCGTTGTGATAAATTTGGGGGTTGAATCCACTACGTTTTACAACCCGTCCGCCGTCCGGGTGTGGACCCACTGTCTCACAGGGCAACCACACGCACACCAGCCGGCACCGGGCACCGCGACCCCCCCCCGCTGCACACGCGCCTGCGGACCCCTGCTCGAGCGCGGGCACACACGACACACACCGACGGCGGCGTGGCACTATGTCAAAACTACAGGGGTAGGCAATGAAACGGAGCTTTGCGCCCTTTCCCACCCGCCGGGGGGGCACCCAGGCCGGCCACCTGATCGGTAGTGGTGGACGGGAGGCGCGAACAGCGCCATCTTGGGGTCTACACGCCGACCAGTGCTCCCGTCAGTGACCAGGAAGAGGGGCTGCGTGGCCTTCTCAGCCGCCGGCCGCGCGTCCGTGTGGTCTACAGTTAACGAACCAAAAGCCCTGCTTCCGTTTTAACACAAATTGGGTGGCGAACTCGGCGCCCATAGCTCTGGCTCGAGTTTTAGCGATTATGTCGCGAAACGCATTAGCCGCTACATCGAAATGGCCGAGGTAGCCGAAATCACAGCTTCCGCTGTAGCGGCTAATGCGTTCTCCGAGGTCATGATCGTGGGCGGAAAACGAACCGGCACCCCGGCGGGGCACCTTACGGGCTGTGTTAAAACGAGAGCTCAGGTCCCGATTTCACAGTGGGCCGCAGGAAAAGACACGCGATGAACCCGCACCCATCGAGCTAGCTTCGAGGCGCCTTCAAAGCAGGTCGCAATGGCGCCGAAGAAGAAGCCTGCACACGGCCGCAAGGCCAAGGGCGTCATGCAAGGCGCTCATCGTCCTCCAAAGGAGGTCTCTGGTGCAGCCGGCTCGCGCGGTCCGTCTGAGCCCTCGTCACGATCGGAAG
>NW_005195374.1:0-1220 GCF_000372725.1 Emiliania huxleyi CCMP1516
ATCGACTTGGCACCGTCCGCGACCGAACTGGCGCCGTCCAGCAGGCCCATCAGCGGTGCCGCAGCCGCACGTGCCGCAGCCGCGCTACGCAGCACGTGAGAGGGCGGGCCTTGCGCGATGCAGACATGAACGGATGGCCCGTGCGCCGCGGTGCCGATTACCAGGGCCGCGAGCGTCGGTGACATCGCTGAATGTGGCGGCCCACGCGATTTCTTTTTGGAAGCGAGGGGGCGAAGGAGCGTTTTTTCGCGACGCGCTCGTGTGCAGCACCAGCCGTCACGGCTTCCTGCGCGGCGTCGAGGCTCGCCGAGCGGGCACGGTAGCGGGTAGGTCGACTCCGACACGACACGGCCCCAAACAGCCCACGTGGGAGAAGTTTTTTCGCGCCGTTTTTCTTCTTGCTCTCCAAACATATGTGCCACAGCCAAAGTTTCGGAAAGAAAGAGAATTAAAAATTCAACGAACACAAGACCCGGTATCCACAATTCTATACTGATGCTACTAGTACACACGTCAATCCTGCCGACCTCATGCGGACTCGACTGCTGCTGGCACAGCCTCACCTCCCACGCCACCAGAGCATGCCCCTGGGCGCATCCGCCAAAGGAGACGGTTGCCTGCTAGGCGAGCCTTCCCGGGTGTGGGTACCTCCAGTAACCGCCCGATACGGCGGCGACAGAGATGGAGGCACCGCGTCAGCGCCCGCGCGTCGCAAGGCACCGCACCCATGCTGCGCAGGATATGGCGTAGGCTCACCCTGCGGTGCTCCACCGACGGGAAGAGGGGCACGGCGAGCGTGTCGTAGAGCTTGTACGGCGGCTGTTGAAGTACCCTTGGCGTCTGCTGGAGCAACTGGGCAAAGGGACAGCCGCCTCGGCTGGGCTCCTGCTCGGCGACGAGTGCGATGGGGATGCGCCTGTCCATCGCCGTTTGCACCATGCGTGCGACGGTACCGCCCTCGTCGAGAAAGGTTCGGCTGGTGAGATAAAGGAGTAGCACGGTGTCAGTCTCGAGCTCGGTGGGAGGAGCTTCGTCGCACAGCACACCTTCCGCCTCGCGGACCACAACCGTCCTAGTCGCTGAGGTCGTACTGCTTGGGGCCGAGAGCCTTGAGAGCGACCTACCACCCTCCTCCGCCGCCACTGCAACCTCCTCCGCCACGTTGCGGGCGCCGTTGTTATCACGGCATACGAGGATGGTGACTGGGCGGTGTAATGCGT
>NW_005195373.1:0-1220 GCF_000372725.1 Emiliania huxleyi CCMP1516
CGGCAAGCACGGTGTCGTAAAGATGTTCGACGCATCCCGCGGCCGTGTCGCGGTGACTGTCGAAGGCAAGGGCCTCTCTGTACGACCGGAGAACCTTGCGCTAGCCGATCGCGAGGCCAGCCTGGTGGCCGCGCTGCAAGCGCTGTGCGTCGCTCCCGGCCCGGGCTGGCATTCAGCCAAGGAGCTCCACTCGCGGCTACTGCAGCAGAGCGAGTGGGCTGGCGTCTCGCTGCAGGAGGTGAAGCGTGGGTGCACCGTTCTGGCGCAGAGCGCGCCGCCAGCCGCCAATGGCACGGTTGCGGATGCCGCCGCCTCAGAGACAGAGGCTGCCGAGGCGGGCGCGGCAGCAGACCCGGCGGCGCGCGTGGCGACGCTGCTCGAGGTGCTACGCGCATCGCGCGCCGGCAGCGAGGAGCGGCGGGCAGCGGTGGAGGAGCTGCTCGCGCTGCTCAAGGCGCACGGTAGCAGCAGGAGCGTGGTCAACGCGCTGGTCGACGGCGAGGGCCCACAGACGCTCTACGCGATCGAGAACTCGATGCAGGGCGACTGGCACACGGACGCCCGCAACGGCACCCTCACGAGGATCGGAGAGATCGTGCGGCTGAGCGGCCCGGTCGGACTCGCCGTGTCGCGCTACAGGGCGATGTCGACGCGAAAGGTGGAGGCGGCAGTGGCCGGCATGCACGACGGGTGTGAGCACGACTAGCCGCCAATGGTTCCCGCTCTTTTTTCGGCGCTCTAAATGCTCTGTCGTCTGTGCACCGTTGGTTCGGGCTCCTAGCCAGACACCGAGCGCGGTCTACTTCTGTGATAGGTATAGGTTTTTTAGTGTGTTGTCGCAGTGTTGTTAGACCATAGTGCATAGTTCCATAGAGCAGACCATGCTCCATGGTGTTTTGTTGTTGGCTTCAGTTCACTTGGCATCAAACACAAGACTGAGGGCCCAACAGGAGAATCGTGCTTTCAGTGGGGTTGTTTGGTGTTGGGTTGGGTTGGTTGGGGGTTGGGTTGTTCCGCGTGAGGACTGAGGTTGGGTCGTCGGCGCGAAGGGTGAGGTCTCGACCGCCGCCGCTCACGCGCATAGCGGACGGCCACCATCGGTGTTTTTGGCTTCGCCACCGTTCAAAGCGTGCGCAATGCGCTCGCCGGCATCGAGCGAGCACGCCTGTCCGACGAGCGGCTTGCTGTGTGGACGCCTTCTTGTGGCTCTCGCCGAGAGG
>NW_005195372.1:0-1220 GCF_000372725.1 Emiliania huxleyi CCMP1516
AGGCACCATACGTACAATACACAAACAAACTCTCTCTCTCTCTCCCCCCCATACGTACGTACAAACACATCTCGTACGTACGGCTTGTAAGGCGGCTGGGCGCGTACCCCGGTGGGGCTTTGAGCAGCGGCCTGGGATCGTGACCACACCCTCGTGTGTGCTGGCGTCCGGGTCCCAGCGGGTTTTCACGTGACAACTTGAAAATCAGACGAGCTCAGACGCTGAACCCCTCGGGAGGGCCGAACTGAGGCGCCCGTGGGGACCCCGCAATTCCCTTCCCCCCTCGGAGGGCCGGACTGAGGCGTCGAGGGCCCCACTCTTTCCTTCGCATAGCGGCCACTCTTCGGATCGCTGGTCGAGCGACCCGGGGGATGCCCCGCGCGCCTGACCCAGGCGCGAAAACGAATCTGCGAGGCGTGGCCGCTCATGCGGCCCGATGGGGAGGAGCGGGGCGGACTACGGGGATCGGCTTCTTACACAGCCCTTCCCTGCAGCGAGCCCCCCTCCAACCAACCCACCCGCGCTACTCGAGTACTCGAGTAGCTAGGTCTCGGGGGACGCAGGGGTCACACCCGACGACCTCGGGAACTAGCCGGGGCAGTCGGAGAAGGGGCAACTCCGTGCACTGACGGTCGGCCGCCAGAAAACACGCCTGCGTGGATCGCGTCACACCAATCCTCGCTACCCAACGCGGCCAAAGGATATCCACCTCGAGAACCTCGAGAACACCCGCGCGAATTGTGGCACGCTGTCGTCGGCAACGTCTCGGCTTCTCATGGGCTGCTCGGCTTCTTTGCCCGGCGTTGCCGACGCCACCACCCCTACTGCCGCATCGACCACGCGAATCGCCGCTTCTCTCTCCCCCGACCGGCTCGCTGCACACGCAGCAACCGCCTCTGTTCTTCGGGCAGCACTGAACGCCGACCTCGTCTCGCAGCGGGCCGCCGAGCGCAACCTCCCGGAGCGGCTGACCCTCGGCCTGTCTGTCGACGCGATCGAGGAGTACATCACCGCCCTCCCCGCCGACGTCGTCGAGCAGTGCAACGAGAACCGGCCCACCATCAACGGCGTCCGCGTCCCCGCCAACGCCGCCCTCAACGGCTACGTCAACCAGTGGCAGATCGCGAGGCGGAGCGAGGCGGACGGAGGCAAGGCGTACTGCGAGGCGCTGTACGAGTGCGGCGACCCTGGCGTGGGCGTCGCCACCGTCTTTGTGAGCT
>NW_005195371.1:0-1220 GCF_000372725.1 Emiliania huxleyi CCMP1516
ACGCGAGCGTGCGCACCAACCTCGTCTACGGCGCGCCGGACGCGACCGACGCGCAGATCCAGGCGGCGTGCGCTCTCGCGCGGGTCGACTCGTACCTCGCGCGGCTCGAGAAGGGGCTCGACACGGCGGTCGGCGAGCGCGGCCTCCGCCTCTCGGGCGGCGAGAAGCAGCGGCTCGGCATCGCGCGCGCGCTGCTGCGGGAGCCCTCCGTGCTCGTGCTCGACGAGGCGACGAGCGCCCTCGACACCGAGACGGAGCGCGAGGTGCAGGACGCGCTCGACGCGGCGGCGGCCGGCCGCTGCACGCTCGCGATCGCCCACCGGCTGTCGACGATCGTCAACGTCGACGAGATCCTCGTGCTCAAGGGCGGCGTCGCCGCAGAGCGGGGGACGCACGAGGCGCTGCTCGAGGCGGGCGGGCTGTACGCGTCCATGTGGAGCAAGCAGGCCAACCTCGAGCGGAGCAAGGCGGCGAGCGGCGAAGGCCGGCTCACCTGCCACGAGTGCAAGTGCTGCAACGAGGAGTGCTGCAAGGGGTGCGGTGGCTAGGGCGGCGGTGGCCCAGCGGCATGCGGAGGTATGACGTATGATTCTTGTGGAGCTCTGAAAAAACCCAAGAGAGGGGTTGGAGGGCGGGAGAATCCAAAAAAGCCGTCCAAAAAGCCACAAAAACCCAGCGAGCCTCCCGTTACGCGATTGCCGCGAAGCGCAGCATGATGCGTGGCCAGCTTGGGAGGCTGCCGCCGCTGTCAGAGGCGGCCGCCACTGCGAGGTCTCGAGGGCCGACCGGCCGGGCGAGCATCCGCGCTGCCGACGACGTGCTCGAGGCTGACCTTCAGAGCGACGAGATTCTCGCATGCTTTGAGGAGGCGCTCGGCGAACGGCAGCCAGAGATGGGAACGGATGCTGCAGCAGGGCGAGAGGCGAACGCCGAGAGTGCGGAGGCCGCACCGCGACTCGAGGCTGCAGCAGAGCAGCAGCGGGAACATTCCCTGCTTGCACCGACCGCGGGGCGCGGCGTTGAGCCGGAAAACCCAAGAGAGGGGTTGGAGGGCGGGAGAATAAACCCAAGAGGGGTGTGGGAGGCCCCCCCCCCCCCCACCCCCCCACCCCGCCCACAAACAGCCCACCACCGTGAATATTCTCCTTTCTTCTTCTTATCTTTCTTATTTCTTTTCTTATCCTCTTCATTCTTTGCTTCTGTTTCTTTCTTATTTTTTT
>NW_005195370.1:0-1220 GCF_000372725.1 Emiliania huxleyi CCMP1516
TACAGACGCTTTATCCTATATTATTCTCTCTCTCCTCTGCCCGTGCCTTGGTCTTGTCGTTGTTTCGCATCCATGTCTGCATGGCGATCGAGGCTGCCTTCCCCACTACCTGCAGTTCACTCGTCACCTCTCCTGCGAGCTCCCCTCTCTTTCTTTCGGGTATGGAGTCCGTGAGTGCGGGCAGCGTGCAGGCAATCACGGGCGCTATTTTGTCGTACTCCTCTTCGGCGAGCGCTCCAAATCTAGACCCCATTGCCTTTAAGGAGCTGCCCTCGCGCGTCTCAGGAATATAGCGGTGTCTTTTGAGTCCGGCGCCTCTCGTTGAACTCTTGCTGCCGCCCTCGCCGCGTGTTTGTCAAGCTTTCGCATGAAGTAACGCGCCTCTTCCTTATTTCCAGCGCAGCTGCCGCTCAGTATGTGCGCCAACGACGCCTGTGGTGGCTCGCTGTCTTCTTGTTTCCAGTCGTCCCAGTCTCTCAGTTCCCCGCGTCTCCTCCTTGCCTCGCGCGCCTCTTTTGCGGCCTCATCCCTAGCCGCCTTCGCTTGCACGCTCTGCATCCCCAGAACGCACTTCTCGTGGCGGGGCCCCTCATTCCCCGTTTCTTTTCCCCCTCTAGAATACGCCTGTGGTGTGCCCCATGTGGCACCCCGACCTGTTGTCTCACCCTGGCCCCCAAGATCGTTTTGGTCGTCACATTGTGGCCCCCTACGAGCTACGTCGTCAAATGTCGCCCGCCTGTCCTTCCCCCCATTCTCATCTGGCAATCTCATCTTATTTTAAGCGGCCAGTTGTGACGGCTTCAGACAGCACTTGGAGCACTTGGAGTGCAGTCATCAGCCTCACACCCAGGGCCGGGGAGCTGAGGAGCGCACCCAGCGGGCCGGATGATCGGGATCGGGTTGCGGGCAAGAGAGCCCCAGCCCTGGGGGTGCGCCTTCGCACGGAAACCGCGCGGAATTTCTTCTTTCCCTCAGGGCCAGAATGCCTTACGTTGGCGCTCGATAAGTGACGATACGTTGCGATCTTTTTGTATGGCGAAGGCGGGCGGGATGGCGCGGGGTCGTGTCAGTGACATGTTGTGTAACACTGACTGACTGATTATTGATGTGATGTGTTTTTCTCACATCTCTTGCCTCTGCACGTTTGGAGATTTTACAGAAGTAGTGCGAGATCACCCAGCTGCGTGTGCGTAAGTGCGGTGTGGGCGCAACTGAAAAAA
>NW_005195369.1:0-1219 GCF_000372725.1 Emiliania huxleyi CCMP1516
TGAGCTGGTCAATACTGGCCTCTCTCGTAGATCTCGACCTTTGTGAGAGCCGTATTTTGCAATACCAGGTGTTAGGCGTGCAGGCAGATCACGGCATGCAAAAGAAATCGTTGTGCCCCGAGAGGAGCGCTTTGTGTTCGTGCGTCGCCCTCTCTCGCGACAGAGCCGCCGGCCTCCCACCCCCTACTACCCCGAATTCAGACCCTACCTACCCCGCAAACAGCCCGGAACCCTGTGGATGAGAAGCTCATCGTCTCACGCGGGCGCCGGCGCGGGCGCCTGTGTGTGGAGGAGCAGCAGGCGAACGCGCCTGCGCGAGCGCCTGTCGTGTGAGGAGGAGCAGCAGGCGAACGCGTCAATGAGGCCGAGTAGTTCGATCTCGATGCGGTGGTCGCAAAAGAAAGGGAGTAGCGCCCCGAATTAGGAAGCTATTCATGAGTGGGGTGTACACACACTCCAAACAAACAAACACTCGACCATTGTTTGTCTGAGAGAGAGAGAGATTTGTGTTTTATTGTCTTGTAGAAAGAACGCAAGCAGAAAGCTATGATGTTGATGAGCGTCCCAAGCAACGAACGAGAATGCGGCTGAGAACGATGCAGCCGTGCGTGACGTGGTATGTACATAGGGAGGGGTCACTTGGCGTATCGGTGAGCGATGGCGCGGTCCACGCGATATCTGTCGGGTTTAATACAGCTTCCAAGAGCTCGGAGAGCGAGACGGACCACACGACGTCGGAGACGACTACACCCCCAAGCTGCAGAAACGAGCTTTTAGTGGCTATAAGCATAGGCACTGAGATATGGTGCGCGCGGAGCGCGCTGGTGCTACCTGGACATACGCGCGGAGCGCGCTAGCTGGACACCCGCGCGGAGCGCGCCGGCTAGATACCGCGGGGAGCAAGAGCAAATCAACACAACCGTTCGAATGCTGACGCCGCAAGTCGTTGCCGCCGGGTGCCAAAGTGCGCCTGGATTGCTCAGCAGCACAAGCATCCACGGAGCCAGCGAGCGCCGAGCGACATTGCCTTGACTGAGCCGGACCGCGACATGTCGGCGGTCAAACTTGTATCAGTAATTACGCCTCCGGCGGGCCCCCCCGCTACCATCCAAACCCGAGTACACTAGCGCGCCTCCTGCGCGCCCTCCTAGCTGTCGCCACCGAAGGCGACTCGATGGGCTCGCTCCCTGGCCCCGAGCCGAGGCCCAGCCCGACATCG
>NW_005195368.1:0-2039 GCF_000372725.1 Emiliania huxleyi CCMP1516
ACCCGATCGTGCTGTGCGACCGGTGCGACCTCGCGGTGCACCAAAATTGGTACGGCGTGCACCGGCTGCCGCAGGGGGAGTGGCTCTGCGACCCGTGCGCCGCCGGCGAGACGACGAGCACGCTCGGGTGCCCCGGCTGCCCTCGCAAGGGCGGCGCCTTGAAGCGGACGCGCGACGGGGAGTGGGGCGGCTGGGCTCACGTCGTGTGCACGCTCTTCCTGCCCGAGACAGGCTTCCTCGAGCCCGAGGCGCTCGACCGGGCGGCCGGCTTCGACCTGATCCACCCGGACCGCAAGAAGCTCAAGTGCCACCTGTGCGACGATGCGGGCGACCGCGTCTGCGGCGGAAAGATCCAGTGCACCCACGGCAGGTGCCAAAAGGCCTTCCACCCGACCTGCGGCATGGCGCACGGCCTCACGATGCAGATCACCGACGAGGGCAACATCGGCTACTGCGCGGCGCACGCGCCGGGCGCGCCGGCAAAGGCGCGCGTGCAGGGGCGGCGGCGTAAGAGCAAGGCCTAAATGTGGCCCGGCGACAAATCGCTTAATTAGTTGGTGTAGCGACAAGCCTGCGAGACCTCGCAGCACCGTCCACCGTCCACCGACTAGTAAGATCTAGTGGCATTGTACTGCATTCGAAGAACAGGGTGACACGCACATATGCACACACATGCATGTGCATGTGCATGTGCATGTGCATGTGCATGACATGCACATGAGACATGTGCATGAACATGTGCTGGACAGACATGTGTCTCAGTCTTCGGTGCACAGCAACAGACTCAGACAAACATGAAACAATTGTGTGGCAACGGACAAAAAAGTAAAACCCTTGACGCTCATCCCTCTGCACACCTCCTACACGACGCAGTTCAGCAGGCTGTCATGCAATGGGGCTATGGCGACGAGAGCTCTTCGAGGCGTGGGTGGAGAAGAGACGGCGAGATACGGCGAAAGGACTTGAGCCGCGGGGAGGAGGTGGTGGCTATGGCTTTCGGACCTTTGCGAGAGATGGCGAGCGGAGCAAAAGCGGTGTAGGCGCGTCCACGCTGCGCAGCGCCAGCGCGCAGCGGCTCTCCCGCGACGGCACAGCCCCTCTCGCAGCCCCTCTCGCAGCCGCAGCCGTAGCCGCAGCCCCAAACAGCAAAACTCTTGCCGCTCTTGTCTTCTAGTCGTGTCGGCAGTCGGGTAGGAGTGACCACTGACCAGGGGTGGGGACGGATTGAAGCATCCCTCACACACCAAGATCGTGCAGGACGGGGACACATGTACATGTACATGTTGTGCATGAACATGTCCCTAAACCCCATCTCGTCTCAGAGTTTGACCGTTTTATTGATTTATTTATGTATGTAAAAGAGGGAAGCAGTCGAGAGGACAGGGGAGTTTCTGCACACCTCTCCTTTGTGTCAGCGGTCTCTCACAGCAGCTTCCGGACAATCTCGTTCGCCTCGTTTAGCTCACGGATCGCCTCTTCGGCGCGCGCACGCTCCTCCTCCGACCCTCCTTGCGCCGCCACATCCGGGTGCATCTCGCGCGACTTTGCCCGGAAGACCTGCCGCAGCCGCTTCTCGTCGAGACATCCCGCGTCGTCGAGGCTGCGGGCACGGGAGGAGGGGATCGGTCACAGAGGGCATCAGGGCGATGATAAACGCGGAGACTGTCCCCAAAACAACCTGAAGCCGAGAAGCGCGAGCTCGTCCGGGAAGTTCGACAGCCTCTCGCGGCGGGCGCGCTCCTCCAGCTCGCACTCCTCGCTCGCGCACGCCTGGACAGCGCTCAAGTCCCGGGCTCGTCCCGTAGAGAGAGCGAGCGAGAGAGAGTGAGTGAGAGTGAGAGAGAGAGAGAGAGAGAGAGAGAGAGAGGGAGAGAGAGGGAGAGAGAGAGAGAGAGAGTGAGAGTGACAGAGAGAGGGAGAGAGAGGGAGGGAGGGAGGGAGGGAGGGAGGGAGGCAGAGAGAGAGAGAGAGAGAGAGAGAGAGAGAGAGAGAGAGAGAGAGAGAGAGAGAGAGAGAGAGAGAGAGAGACAGAGAGAGAG
>NW_005195368.1:2219-12940 GCF_000372725.1 Emiliania huxleyi CCMP1516
AGAGAGAGAGAGAGAGAGAGAGAGAGAGAGAGAGAGAGGGACGCGCGGCTCGTCTCCCCCCGCCGGGGGACGCGCGCCTCGCGGTGCTCCTTGAGGCCGCCCTCGAGCTCCTGCCGCGCCCCGCTCGCCCAAGACGAGGCGAACGAAGCGAGCCGCCCGCCCGCCGCCCACAGCCGCGACGACGCGCCGGCGCGGGCGTCGCCCCCCGCCTCCTTGGCCGCCTCCTTGGCCGCCTCTTCAGCCGCTCTGCCTGTGAGAGCTGCCGTCGCCTCGGCCGCCGCGGCCGCAGCGCTGAAGAGCGCGTCCTTGGCTGCGGAGCGAACCGCGCGCGCAGCCTCCTTGGTCGCCTCCGCCGCCTCCTCCGCCGCCTCCTTCCTCGCCTCCTCGGCCAGCTCCGCCTGCCGCGCTGTCAGCGTCGCCTGCCGCGCCGCCTCTGCGGCCGCCTGCGCGGGCGGGGCACGGGCACGGGCGGACTCGACGGCGGCCGGAGGGCTGGCCGGGCGCGGGTTCACAGCCGCCGCGCGCCTCCTTGTCCATGGCGGCCTGCTGCGCGTCGACTGGCGAGGCGGACGCGGCGAGCGCGTCCGCCACACACGCCTCTGCCTCCTCCGCCGCCCTCGCCGCCTCAGCCACCGCCGCTGCCCTGCGGTCGGCGAGCAGGCTCGCCCTCTTCCGCTTCAGCACCGCCGCCGCCTCCGCTCGCCGCTTGCGCTTCAGCTCCGCCGCCTCCTTGCGGCGCGCCTCCACCTCCGCCCTCGCCGCCTCCTCCGCCGCCCGCCTCGCCGCCTCCTCAGCCTCCACCCTCGCCGCATCCTCCGCTGCCAGCCTCGCCTCCTCCGCCCTCGCCGCCTCCTCCACGGCCCGCCTCTCGGCCTCCGCCCTCGCCTCCTCCGCCGCCGCCTCTTGCTCGGCCTCGACTCGAGCCGCCGCCTCCTCCTCCGCCGCCTTCTCCGCCTCGACCCGAGCCGCCTCGGCGCGTGCAGCCTCGGCCTCCTCCTCCTCCTCCCTGCGAGCCTTCTCCGCAGCGGCCGCCTCGGCGGAGGCGGCGAGGGTGGCCGCCGCCTCCTCCGCCGCCACCCTCGCCGCCGCCGCCGCCGCCGCCTCCGCTGCAGCCCTCTCCGCCGCCGCTGCCCTCGCCGCCTCCGCCGCAGCCTCCCTCGCCGCCTCCGCCGCCGCCTCCTCCGCCGCCTCCCTTGCCGCCTACAGTTGTCGACGTCACGTGGCGAGGACCAACACCGCCTCGTGACTCATTCATCCGCGTTGCGCTTCTGCCTCCAGCCTCTGCTCCTTCGCCTCCCTCGCCCTCGCCTCCTTCAACACGGCAAGCTCCTCCTCCGCCGCTCGCACCGCCGCCTCCGCCGCTGCCCGCGCCTGCGCCTCCTCCGCTTCTCTCGCCGCCTCTTCCGATCGCCGCTGCTCCTCTGCCGCTGCCCTCGCCGCCGCCGCCTCCGCCGCCACCCGTGCCTGCTCCGCTGCAATCCTCGCCGCCTCCTCCTCCGCTGCTCTCGCCGCCTCCCATCGCCGCTGCTCCTCCGCTGCTGCCCTCGCCTGCTCCCGTCGCTTCTGCTCCTCCTCAAATCGCTGCTGCTCCTCTACCGCTGCTCTCGCCTGGGCCTCTTCCGCTGACCTCGCCTCCTTCTCCGCACTCGCTGCCTCGAATCGCCGCCGCTCCTCGGCTTCCCTCGCCTGTGCCTCTGCTGCCACCCTCGCCTTCGACTCCTCCGCTGCTCGCGTCGCCTCCTTCTCTGAGGCCTCCTTCGCTTCCCTTGCTGCCGCCGCCTCTGCTGCTCGGACCTGCTGCAGGTACTGGTCGGATGGCATCATCGCAGCGCTCTTTGCTTTCTTCGCCTGCTTCAACCTTCTCCGACTCAGACCACGCCCCTTCTTCCGCCGCTCGCCCTCATCTTCAGAGCTCGGAGGCGCCCGTGCGTAAACTCCTCGAAGTGATGCGGTGTCTGCAGGTCTGTTTGCGCTCGCCGCCACAACCAATGACGACCGTTGGGAAGCGCGGGGGCTGAAGAGGAGCGCTTGTGCGAGGAACAGATGCATTGCCGAATGAGTTTTGGGAAGAAAAACTTTTCCGTCTTTTTTTCGGCTGATAACTGCACTCCAAGTGCTCCAAGTGCTCCCGCCAGCTCCAGTCAAGACACAAGACCACAAGAGACCCCAGAAACCCCGAGGAGTCACACAGCCCACCTGTGTGATGCACCGCGCCCTGCGAGCGGGGCGGGGTGCTGCGCACTGTGCCTCTCTGTGTTCGTGCGATCGTGCGTCGGTGCGTCGCCCAATCAGCAATCTCTCCTGGAGAACTCTATTTTTTTCCAATATAAGACGCAAGACAGAAAATAAAGAAAATCTGCACATCAGATCTTCAGCTTGATCACCAGCCCCTGCTGCGGCGGCGGCGACGCGGCACGCGGCGGCCCCTCACCCAGCGGCGCACCCGCGGGCAGGGCAAGCACGGCTGGCAACGCCGCCTCGACCAGATCGTTGTCGAAGGTGATTTTGCCCTCGGCGCGGCGCTCATAGTCATCCACTTTTTTGCGGATGGCCTTGACAAAGGGTGGCAGCGCGCCTTCGACGTTCCACTCGAGTCCCTCCTCGTAGAGGATGGCCTCAATATGCTGCCCCATGTTGTGCCGGTCGTGGACAATGTGTCCCGTGGCTGTGGTGGCGAGCTTCAGGACATTCTTTGCCTTGCGCGTCCGTTCTTGTTCTGCGGCGATGTGCGCCGCCCTCTTGCGCTCCGCCTTCTTGCGCTCGAGGTAGGGCGGCACGTACCCGGGAAGGACCTCGCGAGGGCCGATGGCCACTGTGGGCGCGCCGAGGCAGGCCGGGGCGTCGGCACCAAAGAGAAGCCGCCACACGCGGCAGAGGACGAGCCGCAGCCGCACGTCCGGCGCCGCTCGCCGACCGGGCTCGCTCGGGTCGGCGTGGCCTGCGTAGATTCGGGGAGAGACGCGTGAGAGGAGGGCGGGAGGGGTGCGGCCCCACTCGGGCCTCGCTGCCGGCTGTCATCAGCTGCCAGAGCAGCTGGCAGCTCGCCGCGGCGGCGCTGTCCCCGGGAGTGGCGAAGGCAGCACGCTCGCACGCCAGCGCGCCCGGTGAGCTGGCCGCCGCAGCCGCCACGCTCTCGCCGTCGGCCTCCACCCTCGCCCTCGCCGCCAACGCCTCTGCCGCCTCTGCCTCCTCTGCCGCCTCGAGCAAGCTGCAGAGGGCCCGCCACAAGCCGAGCCGCTCGAGCGGCGCGTGCGCGCGCGCCTCGTCGAGCTGCAGCGCCAAGGCCAGCGCCGGGTCGCCGGGCCGCGGCGCCCCCGCCGGCCGCGATGCCTCGCCGGCCGAGGGTGCGCGCAGCGTCGGCTCGAGAGCGAGGGAGAGCAGGCACCGCGCCGCCTCGAGGCGCACAGAGGGCGGGGCGTCGACGTCGGCGTCGTAGCCGAGATAGAGGGCCCACGAGGGGGGGAGGGCCCAAGCGGTCTCGAGCTGCACCAGCGCCCGCAGGCAGCTGCAGGTCAGCACCTTCCCGTGCGACGGCCGGATCACGTCCAGCGCGAGCAGCCGCCGCACGTGCGCCGTGACCGCAGCGACGTGCCGCCCGACACTCTGCGCCGCGTCGCCGTCGCCCGCCTCGCCCGCCTCGCCCGCCCGACCGCCGTCCGCGTCCGCGCCGGCCGCAGCCGCCCCTCCTCCTCTCGGCCGCGCGGCGCCGACCGCCTCGACGAGCGAGCCGAGCAGGAAGCCCTCGTCGCACGGGTTCGCGGCGTTGGACGAATCGTCGAGGAGCTCGTGCAGCAGCGAGAGCGCTGCGGCGGGCGTGTGGCCCTGCCCGTCGCGCGCGCGGCCGATCGCCTCCACCACCGCCCGCAGGGTGAGGTAGTGGCCCAGCCGCCCCGCAATCTCGTCCTCGTCGGCGGCGTCGAGCGGCACGAACTGCAGCGGCAGCAGCAGGCCCGTGCCGTCGCAGTGCTGCCGCCGCACGTACCGCGCAAGGGCATGCAGCGCCGCGAAGTCGTCCGCCGGCGAGATGAGCTCGCCCAAGGCGGAGGCCGCGGCGGCGCGCACGCGGTGGAAGGTGCGCGCGTCGCTCAGCCGCTCGGCGAGGGCGGCGATCGCCGTGCCAGTGCCGAAGGAGGCGAGGGAGTGCGTCGCCTCGATCTGCGCGCCCACGTGCCGCGAGTGCTCGAGCTGCTCGCGCGCCATGAACTCGGGCGTACCGACCCACCGCCGGTCCTCGCGCGCGGGCCACACGACCTGTATCGCGCACTCGTCCTCGGTGTAACTCTCTGGTACTCTCGGGGCATCTCGGGGCATCTCGGGGCATCTCGGGCAATCTCGGGTACCTGCAACACACACTCGTACTCGGGGTCGAGCCGCAGCCACAGCAGAGGCACGTCCGCGCCCGGCGCGCCCTCCTCCTCCTCCTCCTCCTCCTCCTCCGCCGCCGCGAGCCCGCCGCCCGCCGCCCACCGGCCGGCCGCCGCCGGCCGCCGCTCCTTTCGCTTTCTCCGCCGGCCTCGCCGCCGCCTCGACTCGACCTCGATCTCGAGCAGTTGCGCCTAGCCTCGCACCGTCCCGGGGTGAGCTCAGGGCCGCTCTCGACTCGAGCCCTCTCGAGCAGCCGCGCCGGCTCGCGCAGCGCGAACTTGCGCTTGCGGCAGACGGCGCCGTCGGCTGCGTCCACCTCGCCCCACCCGACCGTAATCCCGTCCAGGGACGGGCCACACGCCGCCGCGGCGCCGCCCGCGCCCTCGCTCTGCACAACGGCCACCTCGGCCACGAAGCGCTTGCGCGAGTACGAGAAGCCGGCGCGCAGCGTGATCGGCGGGCGCGCCTCGCTCACCCACTGCGTCTCGAAGGCGTCGAGGTCGAGGCCGTACTCGACGCGGCACGCCTGCCCCGAGATGAGCCGAGATGAGCCGAGATGAGCCGAGATGAGCCGAGATTGGCCGAGCTTACTCGCGGCCGTACGCGACGCGGCGCGCCTCGAAGAAGGCGCGCGTCGAGCGCAGCGGCCGCTCCGCGTGCCACGGCCGCAGCGGCACCAGCCGGCCGTACAGCTGCGCCATCGCCGCAACGCCGTCGGTCGGCCTGCGCTCCTCCATCCTCGCCTCGGCCATGCGGAGCACCCACGGCGCCTTGAGGAGGCATTAATTAATATTAATTAATAGTTAATTAATAGTTAATTAATACCCACGGCGCCTTGAGAAGGCGGAGCCAACTCCACCGCTGCTCCTCGTGCAGGCCGCCGCCCCACCGCTCGAGCTCCTCCACGCCCGGCACGAGCGCCTCTGCCGCCGCCGCCCCTCCGCCGCCCGCCCTCCCGGCTGCGTGCAGCGCGCTCGCCGCGCAGAGCTGCCGCCGCGTGCGTGCCGCCGAGTGGACCGCCTCGCTGCTGCCAAAGGCGGCGGCGGTGTACTTCTCGGCGAAGCGGCCCTCGAGGCCCATCGCGAGCCACGCGTCCTCCTCCGAGTCGAGCCGCGCGCCCGCCCGCACCCAGGAGCGGCAGAGCGTCCGCGCGAGGCCGACCCGCAGCGAGATGGCTGGCTCGATCGCGGCGGGTAGGTGCAGCAGCGACGCGTCCAGCAGCACGAGCCCGCCGACGGCGGCGCACTCGCAGTACGCCCCTTCCAGCGCGGCGACGACGAGGTGCCCGTGCGGCTCCTCCGCCGGCCGCAGCGCACCTCCGCCCGCACCTCCGCCCGCACCTCCGCCCGCCGGTCCGGCAGAGACGGGCGCGGTGGCGGTGGCGTGGCCGTTCGCCAGAGGAGCGCCGCCGCCGCCGCCGCCGCCGCCCGGGCCCGCCTCGGCCCCAACCTCGGTGCCTCGTACCGCCGCGCCGCCGCCGCCTCCCGGGTCGCGCGCGGTCCGCGCGGGCAGCGCCCCATTTGCAAGTGCCTGCGCAGCCGAGGCGGCGGCCGGCTCCTCTCGCGCAGCCGCGAGGTCTGCGGGCGGCGGCGGCAAGAGGAAGGCCCTCAGCTCTGCGAGCATGGTCGGCAGGCTGCGGGAGAGGTAGAGCAGGTGCGGCCACCGACCCCGCACCCGCCCCGCCAGCGCCTCCGGCCCGAGGGCGGCCGCCTCGCGGGCGGCGGGCAGGCTGCCGAGCGCCAGCGTCACTCCGGCCTCCGTCGGGTGGCTGCAGCTCTGCAGCGCCGCCTCGTGGCCCACGAGGAAGCCCACCTCGCTCGCGAGCGCCTGCCGCTCCAGTGACCAGCTCCAGTGCGCCCACGGCGCGACGGCGGCGGCGGCGGAGGAGGAGGACGACGAGGAGCCGCCGCCAAACCACTCTGGCGGCCACGAGGGCGGAGGCCCGACGCGAGTGCCGCTCCCAAAGGCCACCACTCGCGGGCGCGCGTCTGGCGAGGGGCAGGCACCCTCGGGCGGCTCGGCGAGTGCCAGGTGGAGCTCATACGAGCAGCGCGCCGTCGCCACGTCGGCGCAAGGCAGCCAGCGCCGGACGGCGCCCGCTTGCGGCACAGTGTGGGCGTAGGCGGCGGCGCCTCCGCGCACGCGCCGAGCAAAGTGGATGGCGCCACTGAGTTCGTCGACTGTGTATTCGATGTCGAGCACGGCGCCGCCCTCCGCCGCCTCCTCGCCGCCCGCGGCCTCGGCGAGCTCCGCGGGCAGCCGAAGCCGCACGTCGCCATCGCCCGATGCGTGCAGCGCGGCGCCGTGGCAGCGCTCGAACGACCCGGCGTCGCGCGTCGCACTCCAGCGCTGCGGCACCACCTCGTCCACCAGCGCACGCACCGGCAGCGACTCTGGGCTCAGGGTGACAGTGCGGCCTCCGTGCGGCGTCAGCCGAGCGGCCTCGATTGACGCGCTGCTGCCGAGGTTGAGGCAGAGCTCCGGCGGCAGCGGCGCGCGCAGCGTGATGAGCACGCGGCCGCGCAGCCGCTCGCGCCACAGGTCGAGCTCGAGGAAGGCCTTGCAGTGGAGCTGGAGCAGCTGTGCCGGCATGTCGCACTGTTTTCTTTTTCACGACTTGCTTTCTCTGACTCCTTTGCAATTTTATGTGTACCATACGGCGCCTCCTCGACGCAAGCTAGCCACCTCAGCTCATCTGTTCCCACCCACTCCTTCCTGCCTGGTCCATCTGAGAGCGGATAGCGAATGCGCTTGATGCGGAGAATCAGTGCCGAGCCCGCCACGTGTTCGCGCCGCGCATTCACCGCGCCTCTCGTCCTCAACTCTCCGGGCGGAGCGCAGAGCGGTCCCGCCACGCCGCAGTGTCAGGCTGCCGACGAGGCCGCCGGCGAAGCACGGGAAGGCGAACCCCAGACCTTTCCCTCCGGCCGACGCTGGGGCTCGAGGGCGGCCCGGCTTGTGTCGGCATGGGCACGCTCGGGCGCCACGCCATCAGCCGGCGCGGGCGAGCGTGAGGACGAGGCGGCCTCCGCGGCGGGCGAGGCGGGCACGGGCACCTCCTCAGCGCTCGGCGCCAGCTTCAACATTCTCTGCATCGTCGTGGGCACCGGCCTGCTCAACCTCCCGTACGCAGTCTCGCGCTCCGGGTGGGTCGGCGTGCCGCTCCTCGTGCTGATGGCTGCGATGGCGACCTACACCGCCGCGCTCCTCGGCCGCTGCATCGTGCTCGTGGGGGAGGAGGAGCGGCGTGCGGGCGGAATGCGCGCCTCCCTCGCGAGCCGCGCGACTCCTCCTCCTCGCGGCGCGAGCAGCGTCTCGTACGGCGACCTCGGCGAGGCTGCGTATGGCCGGTGTGCCTCTAGGAGTCTAGGTTGGAGGGAGTCTCTTGCACCGCGTCCTCCTCCTGCGCAGAGGTCCGGTGTGTGTGTGTGGTAGGCCGGGCAGGTGGTTCGTCAACTCGCAGGTGCACATCACGCTGGTCGGGGTGGCGATCGTGTACCACCTCCTCGCGGCGCTCAACATCCACTCCCTCGCGGCGGACTCGCTGAGCATGGCCGCCTCCGTGGCGCTGGTCGCAGCGCTCGTGTGGCTGCACGTCTTCCTCAAGACGCTCGGCGAGGTCGCCCTCCTCTCGTACTTCAACATCGCCGTCAACGTCGCCCTCCTCTGCACCGTGGTCGCCGCCTCGCTCGAGCGACCGCCCGCCTCGCCCCCGCGCACTGCCCTCGTCGCGAGCGACGCCTTCGCCTTCGGCTCTGCCTTCGCCTCCTTCGGATTCGCGTACGGCGTCCACCCCGTCCTCCCCTCCGTCCGCGCCTCGATGCGCAGCCCGCGCCTCTACCCGCGCACCGTGGTCGCCTCGATGGCAGGGACTCTGCTCTTCTACCTCCCCATCTCAGCCGTCTGCTACGCGCGCTACGGCGACGCTGTCCGCTCGCCGGTCATGGACACGCCGCCGCTCGCCGGCTCGCCCGCCGTGCGCATCGTCACGGCCGCCATCACCGCGCACCTGGTGTTGTCGTACCCCCTCCTCGCCATCACCCCTGAGGCGGCGCTCGAGGGCCTCCTGCGCGTGGAGAGCAGAGCCGCGCCGCTCCTCTGGCGCATCGGCGTCCGCTCGGCCTTTGTCGCCTTCACCGCGGCCGTCGCGCTGCTCGTGCGCACGCCCGAGCGGTGGGCGCGCTCTCCCCGGCGTCCGGACTGTCGCTACGCGTGGCAATCACACCTGTATGTACGCGTGCCGCACAGGTTTGGGCCGCTCCTCGACCTCGTCTCCTCCTGCACCTCCACTTTCACCGTCTTCCTCCTCCCCTCCGCCTTCTACCTCAAGCTGCGCGGCGTGCGGGGCATGCACCCGCTCGAGGTTGCGTGGAACGGCCTCATCGTCGCCTTTGCGTCGGTCGGCGCCGTCTTCGGGACTCTCGATGCGATCGACGCCCTGGCGAAGAGTGTTTGAACCTGCGATCTCTGTGGCGCCAGTGTGCTGTGTTCCATATACCGTGCCCCGCAAAAAAGTTGGAACCCTGCGTGCCAGGCGCGGCCAGTCGTGCAAGATAGCCCTTGCGCCTTGGATCCCTGGTGGTCGTCGGTTCTGCGCGAAACCTGAGCCTGCCGCGCTCGAATCTGGGACGTGGGAGCCACTTCGGATCTCGGTGCCAGGTCGAAGGCTCGAACGGCGGTCGGCTCGGCCACCGTGGGTGCGACGCATGATAGAGCATGCTGGGCGCCGCATCATCTACTACCGGGCGCTCGCGGGGCTTCGGTGCTCGGGCGCGCTCACCATGTGGTCGTTCGGGGCGGCTCGCACAGCGCCTGCACACACACACACACACACACACACACACACACACACACACACACACACACACACACACACACACACACACACACACACACACACACACACACACACACACACACACACACACACACACACACACACACACACACATGCATGCATGCATGCATGCATGCATGCAAAGACAAACAGCCCCTTCCCCTTCCCCCTCAAGACCCTCAAGGGCGAGGACACACACAGGACGCACCTCTAGCGAGGCCCGCATAGTATGTGGGAGACTCCTGCCGCCGCCCCTGCCACCCCTGTGTCAGTGTGCCTGTGGTTGCGAGAGACTGCCAGAAGCTGGAGGCAGGTCGCTAGACTGAGATGAGACCGCCAGTGGAGTTGGGAGTCCACCGTGCACCGCGCTGCGAGCCTGTCGTGTCCCTTGTCAGGAGCAGGAGAGCCC
This sequence comes from Emiliania huxleyi CCMP1516, assembly GCF_000372725.1. Classification (NCBI taxonomy): domain Eukaryota; phylum Haptophyta; order Isochrysidales; family Noelaerhabdaceae; genus Emiliania; species Emiliania huxleyi. Next base: position 11,831 of record NW_005195368.1, read on the forward strand.
CACCTGTGCCCCTGATCGTCCTTCCAAAATCCTGCTCGTGCAGGTGTGGACCCTGTCGTCCTCCCCCATCCTGCGTTAAGTATTTTTTCTTTTTGTGTGTGTCATTTTGCTCGCCTTCCCTGGCTGGGCCCCGTGTTGCGTGACTCCTGTGCGATTTCGGGCCCGGGGTTGTGCGTTTACGTGCACATATGCAGTCACCGCCTCCGCCCGAGCCCACGCCGCACCTCGACCGGCTCTCCGACGACCTCTTGCGCAAGGTGCTTCGAGCGGCGCGGCCGCACACGCCGGCGGTTCGCGTCGCTCTCTTGCGTGCCTCGCGCCGGATCGCGGCGCTTCTCCAGGCCGAGACCACTCTGGCGGTGGACCTGGAGTGCGACAAGTGGCCGACGGCGCTCGCCGGTGTGGGGAGGATGCTCTATGACCCGGTCGACGACTGTGTCGCGTGCCGTGTCTCGGTGCATGCCGACGTCGCGACGCTCTCGCGCTTCTCCAGCCGGCTTTCGGACGCGCTCGAGCTGGCTCAGCTGGCCCACCGGCGCTCGGCCGCGCGCGCCGCCGTGCGCTCGCTCCGGCTCCACCGGCGCAGCGACCTGGGCGCGCTGCTGCCTCGCCTCGTCCCTCAGCTGGCGAGCGCGAGGCCCGGGCGTCTGCGCGCCGTCACTCTGACGCGATGCGCCCTGCCTCCGAACCTGGGCGAGATGCTGGCGCACGTGCAGCGGCTCACTTTGTGGGAGTGCACCTTTGGAGGGGGCAGGGGCGGCGACGGCGGCACCGCGCTCGTCGAGGGCCTGGCCGCGCTCCCGCTCGAGACGCTCTTCTGGGCGGGCGGGCGGGAGGGCGCTCCTGCGGCGCTGCTCGAGGCGCCTCGGGCGGGGCCGCCTCGCCGGCTCGGCCTCGGCTTCAAGGAGGCGGAGCTGGACGGGCTCGTCGACCTCCGGAGGCGAGGGGCGCCACCCCTCACCCCTCACCCCTCCCCCTTGCCCTTGCACCTGTAGGCTCGACCTCGTGAGCGAAGAAGAGGCGGCGGCGCGAGGCGGGAGGCAGAGCCTCGCCCTCTCGCTGGGCGGAGACGCCCTCGAGGAGCTGGTGCTGCTGAGCGCGGGGGGGCTG
>NW_005195368.1:13117-17682 GCF_000372725.1 Emiliania huxleyi CCMP1516
CCTGCAGTCTCTCGGTGCAGTCGAGTGCTCCTGGCTCGACCCGCTCGCGTTCTTCCGCGCGCTCTGCGACGAGGGGAGGGGCCCGCCTCGCTGGGCGGCCGGCCTGCGCGACCTCGCCCTCTTCACAAACTCACCTGGCGCGTGCCGGGCGGCAGCACGCGTAGCGGCGTCCGCCACTGTTCCGCGACACGGCCGCGACACGGCCGTTAGGCGCTGGGCGGGCGGATGTCGATGCTTTTGCGGCCGGCGTCGTCTCCGCGGCGGGCTTCGCCGACGACTGCGCGCTGCACATGGCGGCCGCATACACCGCCGCCCTCTTCCCTGCCCTCGAACGGCTCCTCATCGAGTGGTACGACAATGATGACTTGCCGGCGGGCGGAGTCGCCCGCGCCCTCGCGCCGCTGCGCGGCTGCTCCTCGCTGCGAGAGCTGCACCTGTGCCGCAGCGACGCTGACTGCGGGTCGATCGACGCCGACGCACAGAGCTTCGCTCGCGCGTTTGTCGCCGGTGGCGAGGGAGCGGCGCCGTGCCCCGCGTTGCGCGTGTGCGTACACGACGCACCGGGCCGGGGATTCGATGGCGGCGAGACGGCGTGGGCGATCGAGTGCGGCTTTTTGCCGTGGTGTCGCGCGTCTGAGTAGGCCCACGCCTGTGAGCTGTGTGAGTCTCCACCGCCCTCGCCAAGGGATGTACAACGCTGTCTTGAGGTCCGACAGGTTCGGCGCCAGGCCGTACCGGAGGTCGGTGCGCACACTTGTGCACTTGGAGCACTTGGAGTGAGGTCCGAGCATCAACCCACATGCACATGCACATGAGCTGTGTCGCCGGCGTGCAGCGGCCTGCCTCCGGAGGTGCCTCTGAGGTGGACATTTTTTGGTCACCGCGAGAGAACGCGTTCGAATTTTTATACTCCGGAAAACTTCAACTCTGCACGCCCACGCGCACCGGCCAGGGCTACAATAGTGCCAGTGAGGCGGAGAGGCGCGAGTCGGAAGGCCGCGACCGTCAAGTGTTCCCCCAATGTTCCTACAATCGCTGTGAACCCAGCCACGTATATAAGTAGCGCACCCAGCCAGCAGGCCAGGTGATCGGCATCCGGCATCGGGCTAGAGAGCCCTAGGCCTAGCCCCTAAAGGGGGTGCGCTCGAGAAGGGGCCATAACCCGACGCTAACCCGACGCTAACCCGTCCTATCGTATGCCCCCGAGCAGCGCGGGTCTGAGGGAGGGTGTAGAGGATGTAGAGTGTAGAGCGCTGTACCTCAGGCTGTATAGAGCTGTAGAGAGATGTAGAGCGCTCTGGAGTGCTGTAGAGCTGTAGAGCTCTACATCCGCCGCGTGACGAGGCGATGTGAGTCGCCTGTAGAGCGATGTAGAGTGCGATTTTGCTGTAGAGTTTGTTGTAGAGGCTCTACAGCAGGTGCTACAGCCAACCCGCCGGGAAGGCAGTGACTCAAAGAGGTCGAGCCGCGCTAATGGGGTGTCTCCGAGCTTACTGGAGCTCTGATGGACGGCCCTGACTATCCCTGACACACAGAGAGTCACTCTGACGACACACAACACCCTATGACTGCGTCATGACCAGCCTGCCATGCGTCGCCGGTGCCGCATTCGTCGCTGTGCTTCTTTAGCAGGCGGTGGACTGTCGGCTGCGAGGACGGTCGCATTTGCGCGAGGCGAGGCGAGCATTCAGACGCGTTGCATGCGCCATGACTCGCGCCAGCGCGTGCGGGAGCTCCTGGCTGAGCGTTGAGTCCAGGCGAGTTGCGCTGGCCACTATCGGCTATCGCTACGCCGAGCCGAGCTGACGCGCCGAGGCGCCGGCCAGTCGCAGCCGTGAGGCATGCCACAGCAGCAGAGGCACCTGCCACCCATTGGGCGGGCAGACAGAAGGCCAGGGCAGCACTGGCAAGTGCAACGCACCTCATGTCGGAGAGCGACCGTGCCTCGTTCGCGCCTTACCCGGGTATGATGTAGAGTTTGTTGTAGAGATTTCACGTTGTAGAGCGCCCTCTTACATCGCTCTACAACGCAGGCGCATCGTGACGCGGCGGATGTAGAGCTCTACAGCTCTACAGCGCTCTACAGCGCTCTACATCTCTACAGCTCTACAGCGCTCTACACTCTACATCCTCTACACCCTCCCTCAGGAACGGCGTTGCCGTCGTGGGTTCCCCTACCCACGGCGTAGTCTACGGCGGCGAACTCAATTCTTTTCCTACTGAGCGCCAGTCCCGTGCCTAGTTTAAGGTATGCCTAGTGTCGCGAGGTAAGGCAGAATTCTTTTTCCGGCCTGCCCCTTGGAGGCGCGAGGCGCGAGACCGAGCATCTCAATGCTACGACGACTACGAAGCCGACTCCGAGTCGGTTGCCGACTCAACGCCGCCTCCTCGCGCGGTCTCCAGCAGCGCCGCGGCCTTTGCCTCGGCGCCGACCCGTACCGCGTACTCGGGGTCAAGCTGGGAGCGAGCAAGCACGAGATCAAGGCGGCCTACCGCCGCCTCGCCATGAAGCACCACCCCGACCGCAATCCTGACGACCGGGAGGGAGCGGAGAAGCGGTTCAAGGCAGTCAGCGAGGCGTTTGCGAGGCTGAGCGACGGCGGCGCGGCTCACGCTCACGCAAGCCCTGGCGGCGGCAGAGGTTTCCCAGGCGGCGGCTTCGGAGGATCGGGCGCCTTCACCGAACAGGACGCGGAGAGGCTCTTCCGAGAGCTCTTCCGCGAAGGCTTTCCCGGAAACGTCGGTGTCCACGGCAGCTTTGGAGGCGGGCGCGGGCGAGGTCCCTCCTCGGCCAGGTTCCACCAGGAGGTCTTCCAAGGCCCGGACGGGCGCCTGCGGCTCCGGACGACGACAGTGGGGCCGGACGGCGAGAGGAAAGTGGTGGAGGAGGAGCTAGGGGCCGGGGGCAACCCGTTCGGCGGGCCGGGGCCCTTCAGCTCTGGGGGCGGTCCGCGGCGCGCAATGACAAAGGATGAGGAGGAGGCGATGAAGCGGGCGCAGCAGCAGATGCAAGCCGCGCTGCGCGGGATGGCGGCCGAGGCTGGCCGCGCAGTCGGCAGAGCGGTGGCTGACTACGCCAAACGCAGAGCCCTTGATGCGGCGGAGAGCGTCATTCGAGGCTTCTCTGATCGCTTTCGTAGCCTGGTCGGGGCAAGAGAGGGGTCGGGCAATGCCAGTGGCAGCGGTGGGGGCGGCGACGGCAGGAAGGGGGGCGAGGGGAGAGGCGGTCGAAAGTAGTTCGAACAGTACTCGTAGATTGTGAGAGCGTGCGTGCGTGTCTCTCCGCGCCTTGTGTGTGTCGCGTCCGCGGGAGCCCATCTCCGGGAGCCCAATCTCACTATCAGGCACTCTGGTTTGTGGTTAGTGGTTTCTGGTTTCTGCTCCGATAAAGAAAGGCAGAGCGTGAAAGTGTGCGAGTGTTTTGAGTACCTTCACAGTGGCGGCAAAGCGCGCGGCGATCTTGAGGGCACCACCTCCAGCAGGACGCTCCCTCAGTGCTCTCTCTGCCCCCCCAGGCGCCTATATTGAATTCCCGCCACCTATTCACCGCCGCACCTGAGCGGCGAGCTACCCCCGGCGGTGGGGCTGCAAGCGGGCTACTCTCTACCCGCCTCTTCGGCCGTCGAGCAGCCCGCCTCCTGAGCCCACCCCCGCAGGGCTGCTGTCCGGGGGCGGGAGGCCGCGCCGGCCCGCTGGGACCAAGGGCAAGGCGCGGCGAGCGGCTGTATAGCGTGGCTGGTTGGAGCTGGCCCATTAGGCCGAAGCGGGAGCGATGTGTATTCACACCGCAGAAACCAACACCCACACAGCAGAGATCCGGGAAGTCAAGTCGAGGCGGGTCGGGAAGTCCCTATACCCCAGTCGAAAAACAGTCAACAGAGCGCCCATGGGAAACCGCACATCAGAAACCCTATGCCCCGGTTTTAAATACTATTTAATAGCCTATGGAAAACCGAGCTCCGAGGTGTCCGGGTATCTATGACTATTGTTTATGCACGAGTGTTCGCGCTCGCGGGCGCTTCGGGGCGGATGCCGGATGGCGGATATCCGGGAACGATGGTCGATGCCATCGATTCGATGCGCGTTCACGGGATCACGCGGGATCACGCACAAATGTGAACATTACGTAATTTTCTAAATGATGCATGCTGGACAATAATCGGAACAACCCTCGTACACACATTTACGTTGCCAACCCCGCAAAAGTTAAAGAATTCGCCTCGCGTACACTACATATCAGTACCGCCGGATATCCCGGCGCCAATCGACCGCGCGCCCGTCATCCCTCAGTCTTCTCGAGGCCGGCGCGCTCCGTCATCTCCTCAATCAGCTGCCTACGGGGACAAACATCCTCTCTCCCTCAAGACGCGGTCAAGCCTCGCCGCTCTGCCACACTAGCTGCCGAATCTGGCGCAACGGATGGCGCACGACCAGCCGCCGCTCCGAGACGCTGCACCTGCAGCACGCGCGCGGCTGCGCGTGCCACTCCGCACCTATCGCCGCCGCTCCTCCTCCCATGCTCCTGCCCATGCTGCGCCCTGCTGGATGCGCAGCCGGCGCGGCGC
>NW_005195368.1:19538-20428 GCF_000372725.1 Emiliania huxleyi CCMP1516
GGCCGTACTCGCGCTCGTCGATCTCGTCCGCGAGGAGCCGGTAGTTCTTGTTGTGCGCGGCGCGGCGCGACGGCCGCGGCCCCCGCGCGCCGTCGGATGCCGCGGCGGCGCTCTGCGGGCCACAGCTCTCCGAGGAGCAGGGCCCGATGTGCCAGCGGAGGAGCTCGCAGCCGGGGGTGGAGCAGCGGGGCCTCTCCGCCTCGACCTCGTCCTTGCTCCTCCGCTGCCGCTTGCTCGAGGGCGACGCGCTCTCCGCCGCGTCCGCGCGCGGCGGCGCCGCCTTCTTCACCGGCCGCGTCTTGCCGCAAGTGTGCGGCCGGTGCTTCCCCTTGCACGCGTCGCAGCCGGCCTTGGCGGCTTGAGCGGGTGGGCGCGGCGCCTTGCTCGGCGCTGGGCGCGGCGGCAGCGGCGGCAGCGCGGCGGCCGCCGCCGGCGTCCCTCCGTTGGACGCGGCGCTGGGCGCGGCGGCAGTGGCCGGCCTCCCTCCGTTTGGCGCGGTGGCCGCCGTGGCGGCGTGTCCCTGCGGCGGCGCTTTGGTCGGGGGCGGCGCCGCCTCGAGGTTGGCTTGCTTGAGGGCGAGCATCTTTTGGGAGCCTCGTAGCTGGACCTACAGTCGAGTCGCGGGCACCTCAGAGCGGAGGCCCCCACGCCGCAGCCTCCGGTCTGGCGCGTCGCTCACGTGATACCGCCGCGTCTCGGCGATGTAAGCATGCGCCTTCCCGATCTGGCCGTTGAGGTCAGGGTTCTTCTTGAGCGAGTGCACGCGCACCCAGCCGCCCTGGAGGCTGCCGGGCGGCGCAGCAGCCGGGGCCGCCCCGTTCGCTGGTGCCGTCCCAGCTGCCGCCGCCGCCACAAGCTGGGGTGCCGCGGGCTGTGGTGCCACGGGCTGG
>NW_005195368.1:25055-26664 GCF_000372725.1 Emiliania huxleyi CCMP1516
CTCCCCACTCGCGCCGCCGCGTCCGACCCGCCCGCCCGCCCGCCCTCAGCGTCTTTCTGCGCGGCTCGCACGTGCGCTTCATGGTCCTGCCGGACATCCTGAAAAACGCGCCCTTCTTTAAGAAGATCGACACCAAGGCCAACAAGGCGCGCGCCCTCTCCCTCCCTCTTCCCTCCCCCCCCTCCCCTCCCCACCTCTCACCACGCCGCACACCTCTCTCACCAGGCCTCCAAGGCTGGCAAGGCCAAGCAGGCAGCCACGCAGAGGGCGGCCGGGCGGCCGACGCCGGGGATGCCGCCGCCGAAGGGCAGGGCAGCGCGCGACGGCGCGCGGTAGCGGCTCCCCCCCGCTGGCCTCAGGCCAGCGCGCGCCCTTTTTCCAGTGGCGCCGCGGCGCATCTCCGAGATTGCGCTGCACGCGCACCGCCGCCGATCCGCGTGCGGCGGGCGCCCCCCCCGCCTGCTCCCGAATCTCGTCTGCTTGGACTCCTTCGCCCTGCGCTGTAGCAGCCGTCGCCGGCATTGACCATTGAGCATTGTGTTACGTTCATGACAATGTGTTTTGCTTTTGGAATCACCATGCTTCATGCCGGTCCCCCGGTACTCGTCACGCGGGGTGCTATTCGCATGCTGTCGCCGCTCGAAAAGAAATATTTTCGCGCGCCCGCTCCACAGCGACTCGCGCCTACAAACCACCTGCGCGACTCGGGCAACACGTACGTCAGTCACGCTATGCGACGCCAGATTCTCCTCGTGTTGGACGCGACCGAGGCCATGGCACCGCACCTGCGCTCGCTCCTCGACGACACTGTTTGGCCACTCCTCGAGCGCTGGCTCGGCGAGGCCCGGACGAGCACCGAGGCGGCCCTCCTCACGGTGCGGGACGAGAGCACCGGCTGGGGCGCCATCTCTCCCTTCACAACCTCGCCGGCGACGCTCCGCCGCTGGCTCGACGCAGTGCCGCTGCACGGCGGGCTGGACCCGCCCGAGCTTCTGTGCGCGCTGACGCTGGTGGCGAGTGCGGTGCCGTGGACAGCGGCGCGCGAATGCCGGCACGTGCTGCTACTGACCGCCTCGGTGCCTCTTCCGCTGCCGACATGCACCGATCCAGAAGCGCACCCGTTTGCGCCTGTGCCGGAAGCCCTCGCCGCGAGCGGCCTCTCCCTGTCAGTCATCTCGCCCGTCGCCGCCGTGAACCTCGCAGCTCTCCACTCGTCCTGCGCGCGGCCAGCACCACCACGCGCGCCCGCTCCCGTTGCAATTTCCAGCGACGGTCCCCTGCTGCTGCTAGCTCCTGCCCTCGACCCTGCTGCTGCCGCCGCCGCAGCTGCTGCTCCGCCGCCGCCGCCGCCGCCGCCGCTCCGCCCGCCGCCCGCCACGCCACAGGTGGTGGCTGCAGGCCCGCCGAGCCAGAGCCCTCGCTCCGCCAGCCCGGCGGGCGGGATGACCAAGCTGTGGGAGGGCGCCCTGCTGCTTACCGCCGAGGAGGGCAGCGTAGATCTATGAGGCTCCCACCCAGAGGGGGCTCACGATTTCATATCCCCGCTCCCGACTGGGAGGGCGCGCGCCACCCGTTGCGGGTCGCTCACATCCAAAATCTCTGAAAAGCT
>NW_005195368.1:26764-29165 GCF_000372725.1 Emiliania huxleyi CCMP1516
CTGGCGAGTTTGGAGCCGCCCAGGTATTTATCGACACGGACCCTTCCCAGGCCAGCCGAAAGCAGTGCCACTTGTGCGGTTGGCTGACGAGCGCGTGAGACGTTTCAGACTGAGTCGTGAGAGTGTATGCTGTATGTCCGCGTCGTCGGGCGAGGAAAAAAAAACGAAAACATCGGCAACCGCACACCCACACAAAAAGACAAACGTACGAAAGCTAGACGTGTGCGAGCGATCAGTCTGAGTGTGATATCAGCTCTCCCGATGCCCCAGGGCGTCAAACTTCCCGGGGATCTCTCTCACCCGAGGAACCAGCCTCCCTCCTCCGGTGGCGGGGGTGGCGGGGGTGGCCACACTTGAAGCTTCGTCTTGCCGTAGGCCCAGGCGTGGAACTTTGTGGAGAGTTTCTGCCCCCCCTCGTACACGGACTTTCCCAAGTACCACCCCTCGTATTCGCTCCCCTGCAGGCAGGGAGGGTTTGGGAGTGGGTGGTAGGGGGCGGCGTCGGCGCTGGACCGCAAGCGCGTACAGGAAGATTCTTGCGCAGGATGGTATTCAGCATTGGCGCGAGACCGACAAACTGGCCGCTGGCCTCTGCTGCTTTGAGCTTCGTCTCCGTCTCATAATCGAGGCCTACCAAGCCACTCAGCGGACCAAGCGCCGCTGCCGGTCCCCAGCAGATGAGCGGGCCGAGGTCCAGCGCAACAGGCATGGGCATGTCGTCGACGTGCACGCCCATGGGCCATGTCAGATCGGTATGGCCGAGGTTGAAGTTGCCTTTGCAAGCTGTGATCTTCGTGCCGCCACCCTCGACCACCTCTCCGTTGTCGTTCCCTGTCGTCCCTCCCAGAATGTCTGGCCGTGAGTAGAAGGCGGTCACCTCGAGCCAACCACGTGTGTCAGACCTGGCGCCGACATCAAAGGCGCCCATGCCGCCGGTGAAAGGGACGGGGACGCCATCGTAGTGCGCAACAAGCCCCTCAGTCAGGTTGACCTCCTCAATCCGGACGACGTACGCGTCGGGCAGCCATTGAGGCGAGTACTTAGTGAATTGTTGCGTCCAGATGCCCGTCTCGAATCCCGTGACAAAGAAGCCCTTCACGCCGGTGGCGAAGTCGCTAACGTATTGGCCAGGCTTTGACATGATGTCCCATGCGCTCGAGACATCTTCTTTGCCGTGAGAGACCGGGTGCAAAATGCTATCGATGCCGTGGTTGACCATGTCCTGCACAATGTCGGGCTTCACGCACTGTCCCATCCTGATGTGTGCCAGGTCCATCTTGATGATTGTCAGGTTGGAGACCGCCAAGGTCAGGACTCCGACCTTTACAGAGGCTGCGATGGGCAGCGCGCCGGGACCCTTGCTCGAGAGTACGGGATGCTCCGTGACGCTGAGGATCGTTTCCTTGATCACCTGGTTTAGCGCATTCTCTATCCACGGCATGATGTACGAGCACTTTGTCCCGTTTGGCATGCCCGGGGGAGGCTCGAACTCCTCCATGACGAATTGGTCCATGATAATGTTCCCGCGTGCATTGCTCTGCATCTGGGACATCTTTGCGGTGATGCTTTCCCAATATCCCGACATCGTGGACATCAGACTGGGTGGCCAATCGTTAGCCTCCTGCCTCCCCGCAATGTGCGGGACAGCAGACAAACCAGCCAGCAGCACCAGCAGCGTCGCAAGCATGGCGGTCGGTGCGACGCATCGCGACCCGCTAGGGCCGCTCACGGTTTGCATTCCTTGGCTTTTGCAGGCTAGCCGCGTCGGCGCAGAGGGAGGTGGTCGGGATTGGTAAAATGCCGATTTTCGCGTCGAAAAAGGAACGGCCCCTTGGCCCCCCACTTTGATGTGTGTTGAGACGTTTATCACTCGACATCACTTACCACCCACAGCATCACGATCCCCCACTTTGCGTTGTTTGCTGCGCGGCACGCACGTCCAGTTGCCGGTGGAGCCCCATATCTCGGCGCCGTTTGAGCAGAACGAGTCCACCATGCAGTACTCGGCCCGCACAATAAAGCACTCGTCCCAGTGGAGTCCCGGAAGGCACTCACCACAGGGTCGGCAGCGCGACATCAGCTCGCGCCCAGGCGTCGCTATGTGGAACGTGCGGCGCGACTCCTGCCCCGGAAGCCAGCCGCGCAGGGCGCACATGATGAAGGCCACGTTCGTGCAAGGCGTCCAGAGGCCGTCGTGCCGCCGCCCGTGGGTGTTGTGCGCCCACGCCGAGTAATTCATTCCCATGTTCATCAGGCTGAAGCGGCCCGCAGGGCCACTGTGCAGGACATGGCCCAAGTCGGCGTCGGCACCAATCAGCGCCGGTCCCGCGTGCCTCTGCCTTGCTTGCTTGCCTGCCTTGGCACGACCAAACTCGAACGTCTGGCAGGTACTACGCGTGAC
>NW_005195368.1:29343-35160 GCF_000372725.1 Emiliania huxleyi CCMP1516
GAGTGCTGGCCGTCAGCGCGACAGAGCATGGCCGCCGTTGGCGGCGCTTCGTAGCCAAACGACGAGTTGAAGGCGTCGCGCTGCCACAGGGAGCACGCACGGGGTTCTCTCAACGTACTCAGAGAGTAGGAGAGAGGGGAGGGCAACGCACCAGTCGGCGCGGGCAGCCGTGATTGGCGAGGGAGAGAGTGGCCGTGCCCAGCGACACCGTCCGTGCACACTGCTCGCGCGGCCAGCCGAAGCGCTCGCTCTGGGCACAGCCGGCGGTGGCGGCGATGGTCATATCTTGCCGCGGGTCCGCGAATAGATACCGCGAGCCGAGTGGGCCGCGAGAGCGCCCGCCGAGTCGAACGCCGAGTCGAACACACACACGCGCGCGAAGCCGAACGATCGCGACGATGGCGGCCGCGGATGACAGCGCGATCCTGGAGGCGCGCGAGGCCAGCATAGAGACGCTCGTCTCGATGCCGGCGGCTGCGGATGACAGCGCAGTTCTGCTCTCGGACGAGACGTGGCAAAAGCTGGTCGCTACATTTGATGCGAACGGCGACGGTGCTCTCGACCTATCAGAATTTTCCGCTCTCGTCGACGCGCTAATTGAAGACGCGCCCTCCAGTACGGTGACGGCCGAAGAAATTGCTGGCAACCCAGCGTTTGGACCTCAGAGAGCTACAGTCACCGCCTCCGAGCTCAGAGCGGCGGCAGTGAAGGGTGTCTTCGGCGATCTCAGTCACGTACTCCCACTAATTTTGCGCCGCATCCTCGTTGCACAGCCGACGCCACGGCCTCAACAGCCGCCTCAACAGTGCCCGCAACGTGCAGTGCGGTTGCCCTATGGCTGTGCCCACCACAATATCAAGAGCGACTTGTACCACAATCGCCCGGTGAGGATCTCCATCCCCCCGCCGACCCACGTCTCTCAAGCGGCTCGCTTCGAGGTCATTGTGGACGCGGGCGGCATCAGCAACGTGGGCCGTAATCTTCACATCGAGCTGCTGGCGCAATCGGGCCGGCCATTTCGCATCGCTACAATGGTGGCGGGGAACTCTGGCCGTCCGGGCGGAGCATGCGGCTTCGAGGACGGCACCGTGCGTGCGCTGCATCCCAACCACTCGACGCAGGAGGAGGACGTGATCTCCAACTGGCTCGCCACCACGTGCCATGCCGACGGCCAACCACTCACCGATGCAGTCGCGGATGGCGCACACCCGCTGGCCAATATGCTCTACCAGCAGACCATCGCCGGCCAGTGGGGGATGAGCAACCCCGCCGGAACTGACAAGTTCACGATTCAGCATGTGGATTACACTCGGGCGCGCAGCGCCTCCTTCTATGGTGACGCGTGGGTCGTCGAGGACGCTCTCCTCAGCAGCAAGCGCGTCGCTCCGCCCGCGCAGAAGAGCTATGCCGTGACGGAGGCGTTTCCCACGTCCCTCGTATTCGTCGCCGGTCCGAATTGCGGTGCGTGGGGACGGAGCGACAGGAGCACCACCCGGCGTACTTACAACAGATTCGCCGCGGAAGACTACCCCCTTTTCCGGGCGGGCGTCGAGGCCGCACTGCACGCTGGCCTCGTCGCGATGGCGCGCCTCGGCTGCGACGTCGCGCTGCTCGCCCACGTCTCGGCTGGCATCTACGCCGGCGAGCACAAGCAGGCGCTGCTCGCCGACTACGAGTCCCTCGTCAACGACCTGCTCGACACGCCATGCAGCGCGCCGAGCGGGCCCGTCCCCCTCGGACGATACTTTCAGCGCGTCGTCCTTGCCACATTGAGAGCTAAATAAATACGTAGAAATAGAGCAGACACACATGTCTCCCCGCGGAGAGTCAGAGTCATGTCTCGTATCGCCCCGGATGCTTGGTGCGTACCCTGCGTACCGTGGGCGACACGCACCCACGAGGAAAACACAACACACCGCATGAACCATGATATAAGCGCCACACACACACACAGAGAGAGAGAGAGAGAGAGCACTACTAGGCACTATGCGACACCTCAGGATTTCTGGGGGTCGTAAGAAGACACGGGGATGGCCATGCACCAGCGCAGCGCTTACTATTTCTTTCGTTGTCTCGTCAAGAAGTGCCGCTGCGGGGCGCCGTGCGCGCATGGGCGCCGTCGTGAGGACAACCCGCAAGCAGCACACCCTCCCCGGAGCTCCGCCGTCACCGGTCGGCGGCTTCAAGCATCAGGACGGCGGGCGGGGCTTCATCTCTACGTACAGCCGTACTATGAGCTATCTGTTGTCGGCGAAGAGACAGGTCGTGCAGCACGCGCTCGCAGTGCACGCTGGTCCGGCGCAGTCAAAGAACGGGCTGGTGCTGACAGCCATGCCGTCGTCTGGGTTGAGGACGATCCGCTGGTTCTCTGGAGTGAGGCTATTCTCGCAGTGGTCGGACGCCGCTTGGTTCACATTCACGCCATTGAGAGGAAGGCCGCCCATCCAAAGGTCGACCCAGTCCTCGTGAGACTCGATGCACCCCGAGCAGCGGTCCATCATGACAAAGTACTTGCGGAAGAACGGGATGTAGACGCGCGTGCCAGGCGTGATGAAGTTCGGGTTAGTGGCCAGTGTAATTGGGTCGGAGTACGTGCCATTGCCGCCGGCAGTGCCACCAGCCAGGCTGCCCGTGCGGCTGTACTTCGTGTTTGCGTTGCCGCAGCCTCGCGACCAGCCACTGTCGCAGTTGTCGTCCCAAGCGTAGAAAGTGATTTTCACATCGCTCACGCTTCTGGGCGTGGCGCTGGGACTGACGCCGCCCCCACCGCACCCTGCGCAAGAGTATGAGATCTGTTCTCCAACTTGGAGGTTGGTGCAGGTGCTTTCACTCTGGCCGCAAATCACGCTCTGCCAGCGGTTGCCGTCGCTGCATTGGCTTTGCGCGATGGAGTAGCAGCTGTCGCCGACGGTGACGGTGTAGGTGTGATGTGTGGCAACAGAGCTGACCGCTTGTGCGCTCCTGCCCGACGCTTCGAGCTCAAGCCGCCGGCGCCTGCCCCTGTTGCTAACGCAGGAAGAGAGCAGGGAGCGCTCCTCCGCCGTGACAGCCGTAGAGTGGTGCTCAAGTTCCCGCTGCGAGTGCTCTTGCAGGCTCCCGTCGCCAAGGTGGTGCGCACGAAAGGTGCGATGGAGGTCTTGGGCAAAAGTGTGGCTGTCGTGCAGCCCGGCGCACCTGTGCGCCTCGGCAAAGGCCAGGGCCTCAGAGTACGTCACCACTACGTCGCGGACGCTGGCAAAGCCTAGGACAGCGGCCGCGGCGCCGAACATATACAAACGGCGTTCCCACCCGCGACGGCCTTTCCGGCGACGGGCGCTTTCCGGTTTCAAATCCCCCTGAAAAATTAAATATGCAACAGAAGCCTCCAGAAAGAAAGGAAACGATCCTTCTCCCACCCCTTGTTTGGTGTGTCCGTTTTATTTATTTATAGAAAACAGACAACCCAAGGGAGGGATGGGAGGACGGAACGCCGCCACCACACAGGGATTTTAGGGGAGAAGAGTGGTGCTAGCCGTCACAGCAGACGCCGCGCCGCACCGCGCGCCCAGCTGCGCTTCGCATGTTTCTTTTGTACGGTGTGTGTGCCGCCCTAGAAGCGCAGCGTTCGGAGTCCGCTGCCCGTACGGGCCGTAAAAATGGCCGACACGCCCAATGTCACCGTGCTCCGCGAGACGAAGCTCACCCGCGCGCTCCACACGGCCATCCGCGATAAGGCAGCGTCGCGCCACCAGTTTGTCACCGCGTCAAACCGCCTCACGCGCCTTCTCATTGAGGAGGCGCTTGCGCTGCTGCCGTCGGAGGAGGTGACGGTCGAGACGCCATGTGGCCCATACGCGGGCTGCAGGCTTCCCGACGAGGAGCGCATCTGCGCGGTCTCGATCCTCCGCGCCGCCGACTGCATGCTCGGCGAGGTACGCGCGATGATGCCCTCGGTCGCGGTGGGAAAGATCCTGATCCAGCGCGACGAGGAGACGGCTCTGCCGCAGCTGCTGTACTCGAAGCTGCCGCCCGATATCGCGGCGCGGCCCGTGCTGCTGCTCGACCCGATGCTCGCGACGGGCGGCTCCGCCGTCGCCGCGTGCAGGCTGCTCGCCGAGGCGGGCGTGCCACCGGAGAGCATAATCTTTGTCAACGTCCTCTGCGTCAAGGAGGGACTGCAGGCGATGGCGAGCGCCTTCCCGGCGGTGCGGGTGGTCACCGGCGCCATCGACCCCGTCCTCAACGGGTCAAAGTACATCGTCCCCGGGCTGGGCGACTTTGGCGACAGATACTTTGGCACCTGATGAGAGAGAGGCGGGGAGGGCGCTATGGATGGAGGTGATATAGACAGATAGGGGACGACGAAGAATCGCGGCATGGTGAACGCCGACACCAGGAGAGACGCACCTTTCCTAGCTTTGTTGGTACCTGTGGTAGTGCCAGTGCGCGCCAATCCTTACCTTTGTTTTCGAGTCTCTGGCCACTGCGCACTCTCGTTTATGTATGTACGGTATGTAGGAAGGTGAAGAACAGCCAGGCTCGGACTGGACACCAACGCGGTATGGGTGGACGCCGGACAGATGATGTGTCGAAAGAAAGAAAGAAAACGGAGGACCCAAGGGAGGGATGGGAGGACGGCACGCCGCCACCACACAGGGATTTTAAGGAGAGGGGTGTGATGTTTTAAGATGGAGAATATGAAATTCTTTTCGCGGCGAGGCCTCTCGCTCGCTTGACTAACGGTCGCCTTCGGACTCGGACTGCTGTCTCCGCCAGCCGCCAAGCCTCCCGCATCCTCCTCGGCCGAAAATGGCGACGCAGGGCTCTGATGCGCGCTACGCGCACCTGCTCGAGCCCATCCGGGACCTCGCGCAGAACTGGTCGATCGACATCGCGAGCGAGCTCGAGGAGTACCTTGGCGAGCTCGAGTCGATCACAATCTCGTTCGACGACGGGACGACGCTGAACTTTGCAGAGGCGGCGCTGCTGATCCAGGGCTCGACCTGCATCTACTCGAAGAAGGTGGAGCACCTCTACACCCTCGTCTACCAAGTGCTTAACCAGGTCGTCGAGCAGAAGCGGGTCGCAAGGCAGGCCGCCTCGATTGCAGAGGACGGGACCGACCGCGACGTCGTCGAGATGGCGGCGGAGGACGCGTGGCTGACGCTCGACGACACGCTCCAGGAGGTGGCCAACATCTCGCTCGCGCCGACGCGCGGCGCGCCCGACACGTCCGCCTTCACCCTCTCGCGCACGCCATTCTTGGGGGGAGGCCCCTCCTCCTCCGGCGCGGGCGGCGAGAGCGAGTACAAGATGCACTCGTGTGTGGTGCACGCGTCGGGCGCGCTGCTGCTGCCCAACGTCTACCTCCCGCCCCACGTCCTCGCCGCCCTCTCCCCCGCCGACCGAGCGGGCTTCACCCCAAACGCGCGCTCGGCGGCCGGCGCGGCGGCGGCGTTCGGCGGCGGCAGCGAGGAGGGCGGCGACGACGGGACGGTCGCGATGCGCGACGAGGACGACGACGACACCTGGCAGCCCGCGGACGACGGCGGCGGCGGGTGGGAGGAGCCCGCGGAAGGCTGGGCGGGCGGCGACGCGACGGAGGCGACTCTGCTGCTCGAGGCGCGAGGGCAGCCCCCCCCCTCCTGCTCCTCGTCGCCCCGTCGTACTATGGGGATACCCCCACCCGCTCCGCTCGTGTGCTCACGGACCTGGGACGCTCGCTCCGCTCCACTGCGGCGACCGGAACTGCCCCTCCTCCCCCGGGCCCTAAAACCCCCTGGCAAGAAGCCCTCGCCAGACACCTTATTCACGGCTAATTCCGGAGGGCCCCGGGGG
>NW_005195368.1:36428-72507 GCF_000372725.1 Emiliania huxleyi CCMP1516
GCACACGGCCGAGCTTGCCCCCTTCCTCCCCCCTCCCCTGCAGGAGCGGGCCGAGACCTCCGAGCACGCCCCGCCGGCCTCCGACAGCGCTCAAGCCGCGCGCGGCGAGGCTGGCGGCGCACGCTGCGGCGCGCGGCCGGCGGCTGGCGGCGCGAGCCCGACCTCCGTGACGTGGGACCCGTGGGCGCCTCCCGACCCGCACGAAGCCCCGCCGAAGGGGTCGCTGCGCCCCTTCCGCAAGGGGCGCACCCACTCGGCGTCGGACGCGGCCACCGCCGCCGCAGAGGCAGAGGCGAGCTGGCTGGCGGCGGCGGACGAGGCGGCGGCAAGCCCCGAAGACGAGAAGGAGAACGAGGGCGCGTCTGCCACCTCTGAGCCTTCGGACCTCCTCTCGTGGCTCCGGCTGCTGCCCCGCGGCGCGCAGGCGGGCGTCGTGCCGCTCAAGCGACCTCTCTGGGAGCAGTTCGACGCGCTGCACGCGCTCGAGGCGAAGCGGCGAGCGGCGGCGCGGCGGCAGAGGCGGCAGCTCGTCGCGGAGCGAGGGAGAGCGCCCGCGCCCGCCGTCCCCCCCCCCCCCCGCGCGCTCTCTCGCCCCTCCGCCCTCTCGCGCGACGCGGCCTTCTCGCTCGCGGCCCTCGAGTAGAGCGGCGCCTGCACGGCCGCGCCGCCGCCTCACAGCTCTCCGCAAAGGGAAGACAGGCGCGGGCCTCGCCGAGCCTTCAGTGCTGAGGGGGGAGCCCATCGATCTTTCCGCCGTTACTAGTGGCGCTGAGCCTTGGGAGTCGCAGGGCACGGGGGGCGGAGACCGACCACGGCGCATATGTGTCTGACGTGAGTGTGCGGCATGATGCGCCGAGCTGCTCCTGTGCGGAGTGTGGAGCATAGCACACTGCTCACTCGTCACTGGAGCAGCGCGAACCTCTGTCAGAGCAGACTCAGGACTCAGCTAGAGCCTCTGTGCAACAGGGCGGTGCCGGTGGAGACTTCTGGGAGTCCACAGTCCAGGGGCGCGGGCGGCAAAAACGCAAAAGCCAAAAAAATAACCGCAAAAAATTAGTATTCTTTTCGCGCACACAAGCCGCACCGTCTCCACCGTCCACCGAAAACACCCCCTCAGACAGGCCCTCAGCGCTCAGGCCGCAGCTCAGGCCCTCACAGCGCTCACCGACTCTCCCTTTTTGTTCCATGCGCAACGAGGTCGCCGTCCTCTCAGGGCGCGTAGTCCGCTAGTCCCAGCAGTCCCGGGACGGTGTGAGTGTGAGCCGACGGCCGACGGTGGCGGGCGGCGCTGCGCTCTTCAGCATGCGTTCGCCTCTTCCCACTCCCGGATCTGCCGGCGCAGCGTGTGGTTGGGGGCGAGGAAGCTGTGCACGAGCGCCTCGCCCGTCATCGGGCTCGTCGACTTGGTCGCGAGCCAGCGCTCGATCGCCGACCGCTCGTACGAATGCCCGTCCGCCGCCATCACCGGGTCACTCATGAGCTCGGTCGTGATCGGGCAGATGAAGTCGGCCGGCGGCTCCTCCTCCCTCGGAGCCGGCGCCTCTGCGGCCGAAGACGGCCCTTGCGCCTCCGCCGCCCGCCTCCCCTCCTCCACCCTCACGCTCTCCTCGAGCGCCGCCGCAAGCTCCGCCTCCTCCGCAGCCGCCACCGCCTCCTCTGCCGCCTCCTCTGCCGGCGCCTCGGCCTCTTGCGACGGCCCAGCGCCTCCCCCGCCGCCCTTCTTCTTCTTCTTGCCCCTCTTCTTGGCCGTCTTCTTCTCCTCGGGCCACTTCCCCGACTCCTCCTCCGCCAGCAGCGCCGCCGCAGTCTCCTCGGCCGCCCTCTCGGCCTCCACCCTCTCTGCCGCCGCCCTCTCGGCCACTGCCCTCGCCACCTTCGCCTCAATCTCCGCTCTCTTCGCCTCCCTCGCCGCCGCCACAAGTGCGCGCTCGCACTCGGCGTGGCCCTCCTCCTTGGCCAGCTGCAGCGCCGTCTTGCCGCTCGCATCGCACGCCGCTGTGTCTGCGCCCGCCCGCAGCAAGCGGAGCACGATGGCGGGGTGGCCATGGTAGCACGCGATGTGCAGCGGCGTGACGCTGTTCTCCCTGGCTTGGTTGACTGCCGCGTCGGCGCCGAGGAGCAATCGAACGCACTCGAACTGGCCCGTCTCGCACGCGATGTACAGCGGCGTGGCGCCGTTGACGTTGGCTTGGTTGACCGCCGCGCTGGCCTCGAGAAGCAGCCGGGCGCACTCGACCTGGCCGTTCTGGCACGCGATGAACAGCGGCGTGGCGCCGTCACCCTTGGCTTGGTTGATCGCCGCGCTGGCCTCGAGAAGCAGCCGGGCGCACTCGAGCTGGCCCTTCTCGCACGCGATGTACAGCGGCGTGGCGCCGTCGTCCTTGGCTTGGTTTACTGCCGCGTCGGCGCCGAGGAGCAGCCGAGCGCACTCGAGCTGGCCCTTCTCGCAGGCAATGAACAGCGGCGTGGCGCCGTCGTCCTTGGCTTGGTTGACTGCCGCGTCAGCCTCCAGGAGCAGCTGGGCGCACTCGAGGCGGCACTCGTGGCACGCACCGTACAGCGGCGTGGCGCCGATACCCGTGACTTGGTTGACCGCCGCGCTGGCCTCGAGGAGCAGCCGGGCGCACATGAGGTGACCCTCCTGGCACGCGACGAGCAGCGGTGTGAAGCCGCAAGTGTCTGCTTTGTTCACCGCAGCGCCGGCAGCGAGCAACAGACGGACGGAGTCGATCTGGCCATCCATGCTCGCAGCGCTCAGCGGCGTGGTGCCGTCATTCTTGGCCTGGTCGACCGCCGCGTCAGCCTCGAGGAGCAGCTGGGCGATCTGGGGGTGGCCCTTCTGGCACGCGGTGAACAGCGGCGTGGCGCCGTCACCCATGGCTTGGTTGACCGCCGCGCTGGCGCCGAGGAGCAGCCGGGCGATCTCGAGGTGGCCGACCCAGCACGCGATGTACAGCGGCGTGGTGCCGTCCTCCGTGCCTTGGTTGACCGCCGCGCTGGCGCCGAGGAGCAGCCGCACGCACTCGAGCTGGCCCTTGTGGCACGCGATGCACAGCGGCGTGGCGCCGTCACCCTTGGCTTGGTCGGCGTCAGCGTTGGCGCCGAGAAGCAGCCGAACGCAGCCGAGCTGGCCCTCTTGGCACGCGATGACCAGCGCGGTGGAGCCGCCGCCAGCCGTCGTCGCCCCCACGCTCGCACCGCTCTCGAGCAGCAGCCGCACCGCGTCGGCCTGCCCGTAGTAAGCGGCAAAGGCAAGCAGCGTGAACTGGCTCTCGGCCTCGATCCGCGCGTCGAGCAGGGCCGTGAGCGCCGGCCCGCGCGTCCGCCCGGCCAGGAGGGCGCGCAGCAAGGCCAGGTCGCCCCGGCGCAAGTCGGCGAGCACGGTCGGGCTGATGGCGTTCATGGCGTTCATGGCGATTGATTCCGCCGCCGCCACGCCACCGCAGTGCGGGGTGTTTCGCCCATTTTCTTTTTTCGGAAGATAATTCTTTTTGCGCTGCGTCGCCACGGACGACTCCGAGCCCTAGGGCAGCGCGTGCGAATGGCCTCGTCGTCAAAGTGTCGTCCGGAGGAGCAGGCGCCGCCCGATGTCTTCTATAACGAGTCCGAGGCGGCCAAGTACCTGCACTCGTCGCGGATGATCGATATCCAGACGCAGATGGCGGAGCGCGCGCTCGAGATGCTCTGCCTTCCCGAGGACGAGGAGTGCCTGCTCCTCGACGTCGGCTGTGGGACCGGCCTGTCTGGGGAGGTGCTCGAAGAGGCGGGCCACCAGTGGGTCGGCTGCGACATCTCGCGCGACATGCTGAATGTCGCTCAGAGCCGCGAGGTCGAGGGAGACCTGTGCCACCACGACATGGGCTGCGGCCTCCCCTTCCGACAGGGCATGTTTGATGGCGCAATCTCGATCTCGGCCGTGCAGTGGCTCTGCTACTCGGACCGCGCCGAGTGCAACCCGCGGCAGCGGCTGCTCGCCTTCTTCCAGTCGCTGTACAAGTGCCTGCGCCGCGGCGGCCGCGCGGCGCTGCAGTTCTACCCTCAGGACGGCGACCAGCTGCAGCTGCTCACCGCGTCGGCCATGCGCGCCGGCTTTGGGGGCGGCCTGGTCGTCGACTTTCCGCACTCCTCCAAGGTCCCTTCTTCCGAGACGCCCGAGACACTTCCGAGACAGACTCGTCCGGCGGCGGACCGACCCGAGACCTTGCAGACCCCTCGGGAGTGCACCGCCCCTCCGCCGCTCGTCCTACGGCGAGAGGACGTGTCGCGCCTGACCACCAAGACACGTTCGAGACGCCTCCGAGACACCTCCGAGAGGCAGCCGCAAGACACACACCCCTTTGGCGGCCGCACCGAGTCCCCCCCCCCCCCCCCTCCTCCAGGCAAAGAAGTTCTTCCTGGTGCTGCTCGCCGGCCCGCCCGACCCCAGCTTCAGCATGCCGCAGGCGCCGCGCCCCCCCTAGCCATTTACCCCCCCCCCCCCCCCCCTCTCCCCTCACCCGCCCACCCTCCCCTCGCAGGCGCGTCTGCACCAGCACGAGAGGGCGGCAGAGGCGGCGGCCGGCGGCGGCGGCGGCGGTGTGCGGAACGAGGCGCGCCAGCGGCCAGGCAAGCGGAGCTATGGGCGCAGAGACGGGCGCGCCACGACCAAGTCGCGCGAGTGGGTCATCCAGAAGAAGGAGGTGCAGCGGCGGCGCGGCGCGGTGGTGCGCGCCGACTCAAAGTATACCGCGCGCAAGCGGTCAAAGGTTCGGTTCTGAGTGCGCTGCGTAGCGCGATCCTGAGGCTGACGACCGGCGACGCACTTCTACGGCCCGGGTACGGGGGCTGGTGTGTCTCGCTCTCGCGTCTTAGTCGTGTCCCGGTCGCCTGGCAGTGCCACACTGACGCGTGGACGATTGAGATCACGTGCTGTTTGAGATATCGACCCTATCATACATGTACATGTGTGCTCTTATCACGGCAGATCAGCACACCGGCCAGCGCGTCTAACATATGTTTACTAACAAGCGGACGTGAAGCGACGAGAGGACATATCTCAGAGAGCATGGGTGCGCAATCACTTTCTCGGCACGGAGACAACGAGGCCAGCGGTGGATCCCGCGTCGATGGTGACCAGCGTGGCGTCGGTCGCCGCGCCGCGCGGAAGCAGGATCGACCCAAACGGCACACGCTCGCCCTTGGAGCGGTGCAGTGGGTCGGGCGCACCTTCCTTCAGGTGCGGATCTGCCTCCTCGCTCATACCGCTGATCTGCATGGCATGCACGCTCGGCTTGCCCTCGACCGAGACCTATCGGGACAGGCTGGGTGAAGCCAGCTACAAGCGCGCTCGTGGGTGCGGGCGGCAGCTGCGTCACCTCGGCGATCTCGACCTGCGCGGTGGCAGGCTCCTTGATGTCCGAGAAGATGGTGAAGTGGTAGCCCTTCTCGTCGGACGCCATGATGTACTCGAGCGTTGACTCGTAGGACGAGGCCATTTGTCGCAAGCTCGCTGGCGGGGGCGTGGGCGAGGATGCAGCCGCGGATTTTTCTTTTTTGCTTGCCTTCCTGAGCTCCTCGTTCTCTCCCCAACCGAGGGCGCGCGAAGAGTGTTGCGCTTTATAAAAGAAAACGGGCTCCGCAATGTTCTCGCTCGCCGCGTCTTGTCGTTTACGTTTTCGCATAAGTCCTTCTTTTCGTTCGTCCGTGGCACGAGCCTCGTGGGACGTGGGGTCGAGCGAGACTAGAGAGGTAGAGTGTCGTGGCCGTGGTCGGAGCACTTGGAGGTCGGACATTTGTGCGCTGGCCTGTGACCGCCGAAGTGCGAAAAAGAAAGAAAACAGGCAGCCGAAGTGCGAGGAAAAGAAAGAAAGAAAACAGACAACGAAGGCAGCGATGGGAGGACGGCACGCCGCCACCACACAGGGATTTTAAGGAGAGGAGTGTGGTGCTAGCCGTCGCCCACCCACCACCCTGACCCTTGGTCGTCTGCCTCTTTCTATCTCCCTTCGCAGTCCCTCGCCGATTCTCGCTGCAACCTAGTGCGAGAAAAAAGAAAGAAACAAAGACAACCCAAGGGAGGGATGGGAGGACGGCACGCCGCCACGACACAGCGATTTTAACCTACTGCGAGGAGACCTTTTCCGGGATCTTGGAGCACTTGGAGTGCAGTCGGTAACCTCACACCCAGGGCCGGGGAGCTAAGAAGCGCACCCAGCGGGCCGGATGATCGGGATCGGGCTACGGGCTAGAGAGCCCTGACCCCTAGGGGGTTGCGCGTTCGCAGGGAAAGGGCCGTAAGGTAAACACGGGTCTCCGAGGGTTAGTTCCGTGTACCGGGTTTCCCCTTAACTGCAGAACGCCCCCTCTACTCGGAGCTAACGGACACACAACACTGTACTCCACGCACGTACACGGATACGCCTCATGTGCGCTCGCCCGACTCCGGTCCCAGAGTCCCTTCCTTCGCCCTTCAGGGCGAGCCCTCGGCTCGTCCCGGTCCCTTGCTCGCCTTCCGGGCGTTACCAGACTGCCTCTGCAGTCGTTTTTGATGCCTCTTCCTCGGCTGTGGCCTCGACTCCGCTTCGCCTTCGACTGGTACCGCAGCCTCCGAGAGCGTCGACGGCCAGGCCGGGGTCTCCCCGGGCGAGGACGGCGGCATTGGATCGTGTCGCCACCCCTCCCAGGGAGGTCGAGCCGGCTCTCCCTGGTCGGCGAGTCGCGCCCGCATCCGCGGCTTCTCTATCGTTCTCGGCTCGCCCTCCCCCTCCGCCGGCTCCTCACTAAGCTCGGGGAGGCGCGGTCCCTCTTGTCGTAGATCACGACGGTCCAGCCGCCGCCGCGACGGGTCTACCGCCGGCGGGCTCGCACGGCCCGACTCCACTCGCAGAGGCCGGGTCAGCTCGACTCTCACTTCCCCCGACAGTTGACTCCAGGCCTCTCACCCGGGGCCCTCCGGTCCCGGCCTTGCGGTCCGCCGGCTGACCCGCTGTCTCCCCACGGCACCCCCCCCCCCCTCGGACCCCTCCCCCGGGTACCCCAGCCTCCGACAGGGCGGTTCCGGGCCCCCCAGGCTCCGCGTGGGTCGGAGTGGTGACGGCCACGCCGGCGGCGGGGGCGGAGGCGGTGGCGGGGGGGGGCGGGTACGGTGGCGGCACTCGCGGTCGTAACGCCTGGAGCCGCTGGGGCGGCCCCTTGACCCTGCAGCCGTTCCAGCGGCGGGGGCGGAGGTGGTAGTGTGGGTGGCGGAAACGGTGGCGGCACTGGCGGCCGCACCGCCTGGTGTGCGAGCCCCATTTTTTTAATCTTCGTCGCCCGAGCGCGCGAGAGAGGGCTCCTCGCCCCGCTTTGGGGTTGGCACATGGGGCACGCCGACTACGAAAAGATCGAGGTGGTGGGCGAGGGCACCTTTGGTGTCGTGACACGGGCCCGGGTGATCAAGACAGGGCAGGAGGTCGCGATCAAAAAGATCCGCAAGCCGAGCGGCAAGAACGGCGCAGACCTGTCGACGCTCCGTGAGACGATGCTGCTGGCCGAGCTACGCCACCAGCACGTGATCGAGTCCAGCGAGGCCTACTCGCACAACAGCGCCCTCTCGCTCGTCTTTGAGTTTTGCGTCCTTGATCTGGAGAAGGCGTCCGCCGCACACCTCTCGGACACTGCACACACCTCCGCCTCTTCAGCTCTGTCGGCACCGCCGGGCCGCGACACAGTAGGGCCAGGCTCAGGCTCAGGCTCAGGCTCAGGCTCAGGCTCAGGCTCAGGCTCAGGCTCAGGCTCAGGCTCAGGCTCAGGCTCAGGCTCAGGCTCAGGCTCAGGCTCAGGCTCAGGGTCGGGGTCAGGTTCAGGGTCAGGGCCAGCTTGGGGTTTGGGTCGCCGCGCTATTGACCGGACGGCGCCGCACCTCCGAGACACTTCCCTCACTTTCCAGACACTCTTCTCTGACTTTCCCTCCACGGCCGATGCTTCAGATCCTCCGCGACAAGACGACGCCGCTCGACACGTCGCGCATCAAGGGCTACCTGCTCGGCGCCTTCCGCGGCCTCGCCTTCTGCCACGCCAACTGGGTTTGCTGCGACAAGAGTGGGACGCAAGCCCGCTTGGGAGGGGGGGGGGCGTCCCTTCACGCCACGCCGCGTCAACAGGTGCTGCACCGCGACCTGAAGCCGGGGAACCTCCTGCTCAACGCGTCGGGGTGCGCGTGCGCACTGCGGCGGCGGCGCGGACGCCGAATCACCCAACCGTCGCTCCCCTCCTCCTCCCGCCCCTCTCCCAACCCTCTCCCGACCCTCTCCCAACCCTCCAACCCCGCCAGGCACGTCAAGCTCGCTGACTTTGGCCTCGCCCGCTTCTACGGCTCGCCCGGCCGCAAGTTCACCGGCCAGGTCGTCACCCGCTGGTACCGCCCGCCGGAGCTGCTGTTCGGCGCAAAGCACTACGGCCCCGCTGTCGACCTGTGGCGCGCGACACCTCCCCACAGACACCTCCCCACAGTCACCTCCCCAGACACAGACACCTCCACAGACACCTCCACAGACACCTCCCCAGACACCTCCCAGACACCTCCCAGACACTTCCCGAGACACCTCCCAGACACTTCCCGCAGTCGACCTGCCGCGGTGTGGCGCGCCACACCGCGGCGGGCCGAGGCGGCGGCGCACCGCGTCACCTTTCCCGGGTTTGCGCGGCTGCAGGTCGATGGGCTGCATCTTTGCCGAGCTGATGACTCGCGCGCCCCTCTTCCCGGGAGGCTCCGACATCGACCAGCTCTCGCGCGTCTTCTCCCTGCGCGGCACCCCGACCGACGAGAGCTGGCCGGCCGTCTCGAAGCTGCCCGACTACATCCAGTTCAAGGAGGTGGCGCCGGTCCCGCTGCCGACGCGCTTCCCTGCCGCCTCGCCCGCCGCCCTGCGCTTGCTCGGCGACCTGCTCTCCCTCGACCCGGAGCAGAGGCCGAGCGCCGACAAGGCGCTCGCGCACGCCTTTTTCGACCAGGCGCCGCCCGCCGCCTCGCCTGCCGAGCTCGTGCCGCGCGCGAGGCCACCGGCCGCGCAGCAGCGCGGAGAGAAGCGGCCAAACCCGGACGCGAGGTGACACACAGGCTTGCCAACATGCCGCACGAACTTACTCGTCACTCGTCGACTCGACTCCCCTTCTTTCTCTATACACTATTATACTATACTCTAACACGTATGTACTGACCAACTCTCGCAACTGTGAACTGACTACTGAGCAGAGTGTAATCTGTAAAGCCCTAAGCCGCTAAGCCGCACCGGCACCCCGGCACACGGCGCCCTCTCTGTGTATTTTTCTGCTGTAACAAGCCGTATATCTGTAATCGTTATCCAATATCCTCGACACAGTGTAGTGCCACACACGTGCCTTTGCCCACAATCCCCCACGTGCACCCCACCCCGCGCTGCCACCCGAAACTGGCTGCTACGACTAGCTGCGGCCACTCCAGCGTTCAGGTTCAGCTGTAGGCTACAGACACAAGAGTACTGATACCGGTGTGTAACGTACGCGGCGTCCGGCTCCCGCATTCCGCGGATCCGCGCTGACTGTATCATCAAATAGGCGCCCACAGCGCGAGAGGCGCAAGGGTGCGCTCCACTGCGCGCACACTGGCGGGCTAGAACCTCGGCGCCGGCGCAGCGGCGATCGCGTGCACCTGCTCCGAGGCGAGCCGGCCGAGCCGGCGCACGGGGAGGCCGTACGAGTAGTGGCGGCGGGCGGAGACGAGCGCGGGCGCCGAGGCGAGCGCCTCCTCGTCCCGGAAGGGCTGCTCGATGAGGTGGCCAATCTCCTCGATGCCGAAGAGGCACCACGAGACGAACGCGACCGCGGGGACGGTCATCCAGCCGAGGGCGTCCACCAGGACGACGGGCAGCGTGCCGCACCAGATGGTGAGGAAGCGGCTCGTGTGCCGCGAGTAGGAGAGCGGCACCGGCGTCGTCAGCAAGCTCTCGCACGAGCCGAGCGCGTCGACGAGGCTGCCGACGCGCCGCGACGCCTGCGCGGCGCGGCGCGCTGGGCGTGGCGTGGCAAGAGGGAGGGAGGGGGGGAGGGAGATGACACGAGGGGGATGCCACCTGCATCAGCATCTCCGCCTCGACCTGCGTCTCGACGACGGCGGCGGCGGAGCTCGCGTGCGGGACAAGCCTGCCGCGCCGCGAGACGTCAGCGAGCGCGTGCCTGTGAGCAGAGCGCAAGCCTCACGCGCGAGGAGGCGCGGCGGGAGGCGGGCTGCCTCGAGCGTCTGGCGGCGCCGGAGCTTGAGGCAGAGGGCTAGAGCGGCGGACGGTGCGGCGGTCTCCATGGCGCCCGACAGCGCCTGCCGCTGTGACAGCGGCAGCTTGGCGGACGACTCGTCGCAGCAGCAGCGGCAGGCGAGCGCCGGTGGGAAGGAGGCGACCAGCGCGAGCAGCCGCTCCGCGAGGGCGGGGCTGCGGGGCCGCACGTGCGTCACAGCGTACAGCGCCAAGTCGCTGCACGAGTTCTTGACGACGCCCCAGTTGAGGCGGCCGGCGTAGAAGCGGTTGTAAGCCATGTTGGTGCGGAAGGCGAGCAGCAGCGAGAGGAAGCCGCCAAGGAGCGTGTGTGGCATCGCCGACCCCGTGGGAAAGCGGAGGCCGTGCCGGTGAAGCAGAACGACGAGGGCGCAGAGCCCGGTCTGGGACCAAAGGTGAGGCCCAATACGCTCGAGGACGTGCGAGCGGGGAATTGACAAGAAGTTGGTGAGCCAGTCGGTCGAGGTGTAGCGCTCACCGTGGGAGAGGTCCACCCTCCGAGCGAGGATGGGCCACCGCTTGGCCATGCCGCCGCGCAGGCTGCGCTCCTTGGCAACGGGCTCTGCCTGCAGCAGCCCAGCCTCGAGGCGAGCTCCCGTGGGCACGGTACTGGCAGCTAAGGCCAATAGCACGAACATGCTATAGCTGCACAGTCGCACGTGGCCGCAGGCTGGCCTCAAGCCTAACGCCCCTCGCACACCGATGACGCCGAGATGAGCCGAGGGCGAGATGACACCTCAAGGGCACCAACTCCTCCAACACCAAGTCTGAGGGGTTTGGGGTCTGGCCCCGGTTCCGCAGCGCGATAGACATCACAAGTCCCCACACACGGTCTCGTCCATGCCTTGCGGCCGGCGACGAGATTGCTAGAGGCGGAGCAAGCCTGCTCTAGTCTCACACACACGTTCGCCCCTGTCGCCTGTCGCCTGTGTCTGTGTTGTTGTGCTGTTGTTTGTTCCCTTGGCACCTTGGAGTCAGTGCTGGGGGGGGCGACAGGGGGGACGTGGCCCTGAGTGATGTGTACGCCTACTCAGGGTGTGTGGCAGCCCGCTGGCTGTGTGTATTGTGAGCTTGTTTGTGTCTGTGTGTCGCTGCTGTTCAAGCCTGCGAGAGGCGTGTCGGCTCGCCGCCCGCGTCGCCCGCGGCGGGCGCGCGTGGCGTGCCGCTGGTCGGGAGTGCCCAGCAGGCTGTGCAGGGCAGTCTGCCTCACTCAGAGCGCCGCGGCGCGGGGCCGCCGTCGGCGCTGCGCCGCGAACGCTGCCGCTGTGTGCGTCACCATCGCGTCACCACTGTGTCCTCGCCGCGTCGTCGACGCCGCTCGCCGCTCGCCGCTGCCCTACCCTTCCCTTCCACGTATTATTAATTGCTTGAGGGACAAGTCCTCACCTAATTATTCATCGCCCGAGGTGGCACGTCCTCAACTATTTATTAATTGGTCGAGGCTCTTCACACGCCGGTCCTTCACAGGTGACAAGTCCTCACCTGACTAGCGCGACTGCGTGGCTTAATTTAATTATTCATCTTGGGCAACCTCGAGTAATATGAGTTGACCTCGCGTACTGTATTCCACGTCCTGACCTAATTAATTAAGTAATTAATTAATTGCGTATTGTATTCCGCTTCGGGTATTCGTAGTATTCCAGGAGCGGAGGAAGGAGCGGGCGGCGCGGCGGAGCGTCTCGACTCAGTGCAGTGTGCCGCCACCCACGCTGTAGATGGACAGAGGAACCAACAGAGCGCAGTGGGAAGGGGAAGGGGGGAGAGGCTGCGAAGGGCGAGGGGGGGTGGAAGGGGGTGGGCCGTGCTATGCCCTCGTGCGCACCTCTATTCTGCTCCGGAGTGACTCGCCACCGCCATCCCTGGGCCCACTGGGCAGTCGTGTGAGGGGCCGCCCCCTAGTCTTGCGAGGGGTGGCTGCTAACCTCGCGTGGGTAGGAGGTGCTCTGCGAACTGCCTCGCGCGAGGGGCGTGTGGCATCTCTCGCGAGTCTTGGAATAGTCTTCCCTGACCCCGCCCCCGCCGGCCGCCTGCCCTGCCCGCCTGGCCGACAAGATCTCTTCACCTTCTCATTGGTTGAGTATAGGTACGAGAGGGGTGCGGCATCTCTTGCGGGTCTCGCCAGGGGCGCCTACCAACCTCGCTTGCGAGGGGCGTGTGGCATGTCTGAACGGACTCGTGAGGGGCGCCTGCCTACCTCGCTTCGTCGAAGCGGCGCTTTGTACCCACACCCACCCCGCCGCATTCGTCGCCGGCGCGCGACACGTTCCTGTCGGCCGGACTGTCCTCGCCGAGTGCGTGCCGCTGAGGCGGGACGCACTCAGGGACAGTACAGTGCCGGCGGGACGCGGCTCGAGAGGCGGCTCCCGCGGAGGCACGGCTGGCACCCGTGGCGCGGGGCTCGTCTTCGGAAAGACCAGGATCGCTCTACTGGCAAACTTCTGGCTGACACGCGCGCCCGGTCGAGCCTTCGGCGGGCGCGCTGCGGTCGCACGCCTACCCAAGTCATATGCCACGGCGTGCGATCTAGATTCAGCACACGCGCCTCTGCTCGCAACCACTCATCCAATGAACTGTCGTCACCCATGAGTGCGAGATAGGGCTGGCGGCTGGCCGCTAGCCTGTGAGGAGGGCGTCCATAGACACCTCACAAGACCCCACACACGGTCTCGTCCGTGCCTTGCGGCCGGCGACGAGATTGCTAGAGGCGGAGCAAGCCTGCTCTAGTCTCACACGTTCGCCCCTGTCGCCTGTCTGTGTTGTTGTGCTGTTGTTTGTCTCTTGGCACCTTGGAGTGCTGGGGGGGGCGACAGGGGGGACGTGGCCTGAGTGATGTGTACGCCCACTCAGGATGTGTGGCAGCCCGCTGGCTGTGTGTCTCGTGAGCTTGTTTGTGTCTGTGTGTCGCTCGTGCGTGTCGTCATCATCTGTCTTGCGTCCACCCATACCGCGTTGGTGTCCAGTCCGAGCCTGACTGTTCTTCACCTTCCTACATACATACGCACTGTCGCTCGTGCGTGTCGTCATCATCTGTCCCGCGTCCACCCATACCGCGCTGGTGTCCAGTCCGAGCCTGACTCTGTTCTTCGCCTTTCTATCAATCAAGCGCGAACTATGGACAACGAGGACACTGGGCTCTACTTGTTCACCCCGCTCGCCATGTCTGCAAGGTCCAGAAGATCAGCGAAGCAAAGAGGGACCGCGAGGCCGACCTGGGCGCGCCTCGCGAGTTGAAGGGCGGGTGGGGCCCTTACTGTCGCGGCCTAAAGTCTGTGAACACGTTTCTGGCGGATCCGCTCCTGACAGTCGCACGCACCGCACCGCGTGGGTACGTGCGACTGTTTTTGTTTGAAGTAAAAAGTCGAATCACAGCGGCGTCGGCGTTGATCTGAGTTTTCCTCCCACTGTCTGGACCGCCCGTCCGGGTCGGACAGCTCCGGGACACACAACGGCGAAGCACCATCAAGCTGCTGGACGGCCCCGGCATCGCCTCCCCTGGCTTAGCAGACTGATAGATATTATGCACATGGTCTGTCTCTAGACTCTACAATATATACACTGACACTTCGCCTTGCTTCCCAGAGCTCGTCCCGGTCCGCCACGGCCATCCTCGGCCTCCGGACGAGCGAGGACCCCCGGCCGCGGCACGGTGCGGCGGCGTCACAAATCCGACCGCAGAGCAACGGGACGTGGGTGGGCGACCTGCGGCTCAACTAGGCGTATGCATCGCCCATCCAGGGCCGCTATCACCTGGACCTTCCTGCATGTACATGTATCATCAGGCGCCTGCGGCGCTGTGCGGTCAGGGGCTGCCGCTCCGACCTGTGAGCTGTGTTCACACTTTCGTACAGTACGGAAGAGAAGAACTCTCTCAGTACGGAGTGCGGCCTCGGCCGCCCCTGACGTTGGTGTGGCCCCATGACGATTGACGTGGCTAAATCTTTTGTGGAACCAGTCTAATTGGCCAGGGGCCGTCCCACGCTCGCGTGGGACTAGTCGTGGGGTGTCCCGCGTCGCCGCCACGACCCCGAAACTGCGCAGGCGCGGTCCTAGCTGTACACTGCAGCGCTCCAAGAGGAGAGAGAAAAAGAATTTACTGCAAAGCTCCGACTCAGGATAATATATAGGTTCTCAGATTCAGCGCTGCTGCTCTTCGACAAAAGTACGAGGGCAAGGTGGGCATCGCCGTGGGGAGGTCCCGCGGCGGTGGGGCGGCTGAAGTACGTGGACAACGGTCTTACAGCCTCGCGGCTGGCGGAAGGTTGGTGCACTGCTGGGATTGGCCACCATGCCCACCAAGCGTGGAGACAGCAGTGGCATCCTTTGACTCCCCTTTGCCGCGATGGTCATTGGACGGCCGCGCCTTGTCTACTACTTGCGCGGGCCTTTCTGGGTTTCTCCGTCCCGATGTGCTCAGCACGCTGCATCGGCACTCGGCGCTATAAGACGTGTCATCCCAGGGCCGCATACAGCTGTATGGCGGTACATACTTCGGGCCGGCAGTCTAGCAGGACGTCGGATTATTGCCTGCGCCCAAGGGCGTGATGCTACGGGTCCCCAACCAATATTGTGGATTCGGCAGCGTGCGGGGGACGACGTGCGGGCGGCTGAACATCTCGCACGAGCTCCACTTTGACGAAAATAACTTGATGGGCTTGCTCGTCCCGGGGTGGTTCGACTCCACATAAACCCGAGACGGTGAAGGGAAATGTCTCGGCGGTCTCAGGCCCAGTGAGGTAGTGCGCCAGACCAACCCAATGTCAGAGAGATCTTGCTGAACTACCTCCTCTTGACTCTTGTATGTAGAGATTTTTGAAGACCAACAAGAAATCACGACCCACAGTGATTTGGGCTCGGCAGCTTCTTGTACCTTGTGTGTATTGTAGCTCGATCGATCGCGGTCACAACCGCCACCCCCGGAGGACATCTCCCGAGGAGATGATGGAGAGGGGGGACGACCCCGCCCGATCTACCCCCTCCGAAGTCCCTCGGTGGGGGGCGCGTGCCCCTCGATCCTGGAACGTGTTTGTTATGACCCCCCCCCCCCCCCCTGAACACACCAGTGAGGGAGGGTGAGACGATCGAGGGGTCCCGTACCATGCGGAATCGACCCTATCCAGTGCTCAAGTGCTCAAAGCTCGGCGAGAAAAAGAACACCAGCGTCGCTCGTGTGGGAGAGAGAGAATCGGCGAGGCACTGCGAAGGGAGATAGAAAGAGGCAGACGATCAAGGGTTAGGGTGGGCGACGGCTAGCACCACACTCCTCTCCTTAAAATCCCTGTGTGGTGGCGGCGGGCCGTCCTCCCATCCCGCCCGGATGTAGACCAGCTTTTTCTCAGAGACTCCGACATCCTCCCCTATGGCGCGCGCCTCGCTCCGCGCCGCTGCGACGCTGCGCGAGCTGGCGGCCTCTCAGGCCTGCGGCGCGGCGGTCGTTCTCCGCGCGGGCGACCACTCCTTCTCGCGGCCGCGCGTGCTCGATATGCTGGGCGAGCTCTCCGCGGCGCGTGCAGCGCGGACAACACAGAGCGCGGTGCTCATGGGTACCGACGGCGCGGAGCACGGGTCGCTGGGCAGCAACATGGCGAAGGTGGCGCGCATGGACGCGGCGGCGCGCGCCAAGCACTTCCAGGAGCTCGCCAACCTCATGCGCTCGCTCGGCACCTTGTCCGACGGAGGAGGGTGGGCGCCGGCCGTCGTCGCTCTGGACGGCGTGCTGTGCGGCTCGGCGGTCGGCGCGGCGCTGCACGCGCCCTTCTTCGTCGCGACGGAGCGGACGCGCCTCTGCCTGCCCGGCCCCTCGCACGGCTGCCCGCCGGAGTCGCTCGCGTCGCACCGGCTGGCACGGCTGCCGCACGCGCTCGGCCGCTACCTCGCGCTGACGGGCGCGGCGCTGACGGGGCCCGAGTGCTACGCGCTCGGGCTGGCGACCCACCTCTGCGAGGCGCACGCGCTGCCGCAGCTCGCCGACGCCCTCGGCGAGGGCTTCTCTGACGGCGGAGAGGGCGGAGCTGCGGCCGGCGGAGAGGGCGAGCGGCGGCTGCTGTGGCGCGTGTCTCGCCGGCTGTCGGACGCGTGCGTGGAGCTGCCTCCGCTGGGCGGGTGGGGGGAGGAGCACGCGCTCTACTACGCGCCGCAGGTCGAGGCCGCCTTCTCGCGCGGCTCTCTCCCCGAGGTGATGCGCGCCCTCGAGGAGGGAGGGACGGAGTGGCACCAGGCCGCGCTCGAGGCGAGCCCCGCCCACCCACCCCCTCGCCGACCAGCACCGGCCCGCCCGCGCCGACCCGCCCGCGCCGGACGTGCCCCTCCCCTCCCGCTCCCCTCCCGCTCCCCTCCCACTCCCACTCCCACTCCCACTCCCGCTCTCTCAGGTGCTTCGCGAGGCGTCGCCGCTCGCGCTGTCGCTCACCTTTGCGCAGCTCCGTGCCGCCGAGGAGACGGACTGCTGGGCGGCGGCGGCGCGCGCGGAGGCCGAGTCGTGCGCCGCGGCCGCCGCGACGGCGGACTTCCGCGCAGGCGCCGGGTTGCTCCACCGCTCCAAGGTCGAGCTTCTGCAGGCGGTCGAGACCGAGGCGCGGCGGCGGCACGAGACGCGAGCCGTCGGCGAGATCGCCAGGCGGGCGGCGGCGAGGGCGGCGCGCGAGGAGGCGCGCGGGCCGCCCGTCCCTCCCGCGCCGCCGGCGTGGGAGCACGGGTCGGTGGAGGAGGTGGAGGACGAGGCGGTCGCGAGGCTCGTCACGCCCCTCTTCTGACCGGGGCGGGTGTCGGGCGGCAGCCGCCCCACGCCGTTGAGGGGGCTGGGGGGAGTGTTTTGCGGGGAACGAGAGGCCCACTCAGAGGGTCGATGAGCACTACATCACGTGGCCTCCAGGCATTGCCTGTTTCACCTTGTGTAGGCACGCACACAGCTCACACACAAAATCAGCGCCGGGTTTATTCTTTTTTCACGGACGTCCGAATGTCGGTCGCCAGCCCCGGAAGTCGCCAAGCAAGAAGCGCTCACATAGTGACGCCATGCGCTCAACCATCTTTGGAAAGTCTCGCGGCGCGGTGACGCTAGACATCGAGCCGCACGCCACCCTGGCTTCCTACCACTCCTTCTGGCAGCGGGCCAACTCCTCGAGCGCGGCCGCGACCGCCTTGTTTGTAGCCCTCGCCGACCGTCTCGCGGCCTCGCCTGCAGCAGAGGGAGAAGGCGGCGCGTCAGCGCGGTCCCACGTCTCCCGCGCCACGCTGATGGCAACGATGGCCCAGCTCGTCCTGTACGGAGCACCGATCGATCCCAACCACAAGGACTTCGCTCGGGCCGCAAAGACGCTCGGCTCTCTTGGCGAGCCCGCCTCTGCGCTGCTGGGGTTGGTGGGCTGTAAAGAGGCGGCGAGTAGCGTGACATCGCTCGTCGGTATGGCCACCGACGACGAGAGCGACGACCACTCCTGCGCGCTGGCCACCCAGTTTCTGCTTCGACCCGGCACGGCGGACCTTCGTATCGGGACGATGGTCAAGACCATCTGCGGGCTCCTCCGGCTGGGGCCCCTGCTGTCTCCGCAGCGTGCGCTGGCGGTGCTCGCTCTGGCGCGCAGCCTCGTCCGCTCTCAGCACCGCCTCTCCGGCGAGAGGCTCTCCGCACTGCGATCGGCGGCCAAAGCCCTGCTGCTGTGGCCCGAGCCAGCCGGCTCAGCGGCTGCCGAGCTCCTCTCGGCCACCCACGCCGAGGCTGCGCTGCCCGCGGGTGGGGCGTGGCTCGCCGTCGACGCGGACGCGCGGTGGCTGCGGAGGGCGCTTTGCTCCCAGAACGAGGCCGCCCTCCTCCTCGCGCTGGGGCACACCGTGTACTGCGCCTTCGACGAGCGGCCCGCCTCGGACTGGGCACGGGCGGCGCGCGAGCTGCTGCTGCCTCGGGAGGCGACCGAGGAGGAGCACAAGGCGGCGGTGTGCGAGGCACTCCGCTCGATGCTCCTCGCGCTCGCGCGCGGCGGCGACTCGCGACGGCCCGCCCCCTCCGGCTCTGCCGCCGTTTCCTCCGGCTCCGCGCTCGAGAGCCGCGAGGACGTGCTGCGCCTCGCCGCGACGGCGGTGGACGCGGCCCTGCTCGCTTCCGGCGACGGCTCGCCGAGCGACCCTCTCTGGACGGCGGTCAAGGAGAGGCAGTGCGCAAAGCTGCAGGAGACGGTGCAGCAGCTCGCGGCGGCGGTGGTCGGCGGCAGCGGAGCCGCCACCTCGCCGGAGCCGCACCTTCCCCCTCTGGCGCTGCGGCCGCTGGTGAGCTCCGCCGGCGGGAGCGCAAGATACACTCGCACGCGCGAGCTGCGCGAGGCGGCGGAGCGGTTGGCGGGGCGGCGGTACCTGTACAGCCCGCTGCTGCCCCCCCTGCACGAGCGGCTCGCTCAGCTCGCCGAGCTCGCTCCGCCCGGCCAGCCGGCGCCGCCTCTCCGCGTGGCGGCGGTGGGCGGGGACGGCGCGCTGCACGCCCTCCTCCAGGCGTACGTCGTGCTGCGCGGCGCCTACCCCGACCTGTGCGCGCTGGTCGAGTGGCGCTTCTACCTCGTCCCCGTCGAGGAGTCGAGCACGCTCGCGCAGTACTTGAGCGCGCGCGACGGCGGGTACCGCAAGCACGTCTTCGCGCCGCTTGCCCTCGGGCAGCCGACCGCGCCTCAGCTCACCCTGCCTCGCGCGGACGCGGGCGGGGCGCCCCCGTCGCCGCCCCCGACCCCGCCGCCGGCTGACCCGTGGAGGAGCGTTCTGGCCGAGCAGTACTTTCGCCACGCGGGCCACACTCTCGAGCTCGCCGTCTTCGAGGCTCGCTGCTGGCTCGCGCCGCCCGCGAGGACAGGCTCGCCGCCCTTCGTGACGATCGCCTTCGCGTGCAGCGTGGAGGTGCTCGGCGGCGCGTCGGCCTCGGCCGAGCCCTCGGAGCAGTCCGTGGCGAACGGCGTCGGCCTGACCCTCGCCCTCTCGCTGAGCGACCCTCGGGGCGAGGTGCACACGCCCGGCCTCCCGATGGCCGGCCGCTTCTCCGCTCTCAGCTTTGAAAACTTCTCGACCGCGCCGCACGAGCCGGCGACCTCGCCCAGACTCCTCTTCCGCTGCAGCACCGGCGGCCGCGGCAGCCGCCACGCGGACGCACCTCCGCGCTACGTGCGAGCGGCGACAATCACGGCGGGTCTCCCCTCGGCGGCCGCGGCGAATGCCGATCCACGACAGCGGCTGTCCGGGCCAGCGGCGGCGGCGGCGGCGGCCGGGGAGCGCTTTTCGCTCCTCGTGGATGGCGAATTTTACGGTCCGTTCGCATGCGTGCAAGTCGCCTCGTGTGCGCTGCCGGGCGAGCCGGAGGACCTCACGCTGCCAGTCCGCACGTGCTGCCCCGTTGGCGAGCGATGAACACGTGTAACACTACTCTAGCTACGGCAGACCTCGACTCGATTCGATCAACACTATTATAGAGTCTCGACCTGGTCTGGACAGAGAGACGTGTGAGATAGAGAGCTCTCGTCTATTTGGTGCGACAGAGACGGAGACGCTGATAGACGTAGTGATACCAGCCGCGTCTATTACAAAAGGGGGAAACAAACTCTCTGTCCATGTGTGTGTGCTCTCTCTCATCGCATGCTACTCTTCCCACTCGAGAGGCGTGCATCCTGCAGTGAGTAGGAGTACGGCCTGGGGCGCGCCTCTGGGCTAGCTACTGGTCCTGCGTCGGTTTTTGCGCCGGCAACGCCCCGCTGGTGCTTGTCCCGGAGACTCGCCTCGAGCGCAGCGACGAGGGGATTGGCACTCATCCCGTGCAAGAGCACAGAGCATGCAACAGCAACCACCTGCTCAAGGAGAGCGCAAGTGAAAGCGCGATCGGGTGAGACCGTGCCCCCCCTTCTCAGCCGTAATGCCGTTGTCATGACAATAGTTTTGCCTCCTGGTAGGTCCCTCTCGTCCATCACGAGGATGGTAAAGACAACGCTTGCAAGCCCGCGGGGGCCGAACCAGCCAATGAATATCTTCTCGTTAGCCGGTGGCGGACTGGGAGATCCGCACGGGCTGCCGCCGGCCGCGGGCAGGCTCACAGTCACCAGCACGGTGCGGCGGCGGCGGCGGCAATGGCGGCGGCGGCGCGGCGCGCCGTTCGCGGGCGATACTGTCGCTGGCAAAGTACCTTCCTCTCGCCTCAGGGATTCAGACTCGGATATTGGGCGCGCCGCTGCTTCAGCGCAGCGAGGCCACCGGCGTGCGCGCCGAGTCGCGCTCTTCAACTTGTGGCCTCGCCGCTGCCGCCTGCCCACCCGAGACGCGCCAGCGACACTTTGAGTGCCTCGGAGCGCCAGAGCTTGCCGGGCGGGAGGCCACGGAAGCGCCGCTACCGTTTGCTTGCGACGCTTGCATCGCGCGTGCCGCGAGCGGCGCGCTGCAGGGCTTCGACTTGGTGGGGACGACCAGCGGGCTGGGCGATCTGCTGCGGAAGGTGATGGACGCTTTTGGCTGGCGGTCCAACCACTCGCTGCCGCACCTGATGTCGTCCGACGCACACAGGGCGAACAACCCTCACACTTGCGGGAGCGATGTGCACCTCGCCCGCCAGTTTCACTCTTGCGAGGCGCTGCGCCGCCAGAGTCGATTGCGCGAGGCGCTGGTGGCGCGGCTGGACGAAGCCGCGGCGTGCGACATGAGGCTCTACACACTCGCACTGCGCTTGGGTGGGGAGGAGGGCTAGGAAAAAGAAATAAAGAAGACAGACAACCTCAAACGAGGGGGATCGTGTGGGGGAGGAGGACAGGGTCCACACCTGCACGAGCAGGATTTTGGAAGGTCGACCAGGGGCACAGGTGGGACTCTCCTGGTCCTGACAAGGGACACGACAGGCTCGCAGCGCGTTTTTTTTTTCGTTACTGGGCAGAGACGCCGTCCCCCCCCCCCGCACCCGCATGGCTCGCCGCTCTCCCCGCCTGGCAAAGAAATTCACGGAGTCCGCCTCGGGCGAGGTTGTGGGCCTCTTCACCGCGTCTCGCTCAGCGGCGCCGATGGTCTCGTGCGACCAGGTCACCCTGCTGGCGGGCGAGGGTATCGCTGGCGACCGCTACGCGACAAAGCTTGGCTCCTACTCGGCGCTCAAGTTCTCATCGCGGGAGCCCGGCACTCGCGAGCCTGGGCGCCAGCTGACGATCATCTCTGCCGACGGCATCGAGAGTGCGCTCGAGCGGGCGGGCCTGCCGCCGACCTCGGCATCGTTCGGAGAGTTCCGGCGAAACATCGTCGTCCGAGGCATCACCGGCGAGCAGCTTCTGATGGCGCAGGGCTCGGCACTCCGCCTCGGCAGTGGTGTTGTGTTTGTGCACCGCCACTGCGTGCCTTGCATGTACAACGAGCGGCTCTGCGGGAGGCAGGGGCAGGCGCGTGAGTGCAGCCACAATAGAAGTGGAGCCGCACGAGCCACGCTTCGTAGCCTGCTCGCTCCTCCACACGCCACCCGCCCACGCGCGAGCCTCACGCGCAAAGTCCCCCCTCCCCTCTCGCCAGCTTGAGGCCATCTTCGACGTCTCCGGCGTGTCCTGCGAGGTGCTGCAGGGCGGCGTCGTGGCCGTCGGCGACGCCGTCTGCCCGGAGCCCGCCGACTCGCCCGCGCACGCCACTGTGCGCGACCTCGGCTCCCAGCCGCCGGGCTACTTCGTCCGGCCGTCCAAGCGGACCGCTGGCATGTTGCGCGGCGCGAGCTTGCACATGGCAGGCACACTCGAGCGGGTCATGAAGGACGACCCGGACGGCGCTGTGCGTGTGGAGGCGGCGTACGAGTCGGTGGGGCTCCGCTTCTGGCCGGCTTCGAGCTGGGACGCGGCAGCCGTGCTCCGCCGCCGCCGCCAACGGCGCCAGTCCCTTGCTGCCTGCGCAGCGATTGCTGTCGCGCTGGCGGCGGCGGGCGTTGCCGCGATGGCGGTGGGCGTTATCGCGATGAAGCTCCAGGGCGACGTGTGAGGAGACATATGGGCACGCGGCGGCGGCTTTGAGCTGCGGCGGTGTGTCGCGCTCTTAGGCCTAGAGGTTATCGTTGTGTGGTAAGATTCAGTGAGGGTCCCTGAGAGACTGCCTGAGACTGTGAGCAAGGAATGGCGTCTCTGAACACTGATCTGTGTTGTGTTGTGGAACGCTCCTTACACTATGTCAAAACCCCACTGAGAAATTATAAATTTCTCTAGAGCTGGTGCCGCCACTAGATGAAATGCTCCACTGGGCCCCCGGAACACGCCTGCGCGGCGGCGAGCAGTGAGGAGGCGCGGAAAGCTGATTTTTTTACTTTTGGACGCATTTCGGGCTCCGTACTGGTTGACGCAGAGCCGCACGCGTCGACCGGCGCCGTTCGCGACCACGAGGGCGGATGCTGGCCATCCCGGGCTCTGTGCACATCGGCAGCGCGCGTTCTACGCGCTCCCCTATCCAGATTCCGGCGCCCCACCTCGAGAGCGCCGTTTTTATCTCGTGCAATCTCGAGCCATGGAGATTAGGCCGAGATCGCTTTGAGCTGCGGGAGATGTTTGGGAGATACAGCTACAGTCACACGGACCCGCGGGGCGTGCGCAGCTCGCAACGGAGATGTTTGTAGAGCCCGGGCTCGCTGCGAAGCGATGAGCGGCGCCCGAACGGCACCGGGCCGCGTGCCGCTCTCTGCAGCTCCGACGCGGCCGGGCGGCTGCCAGAGCCGCACGCGCCGATCGGCGCCGTTCGCGACCACGAGGGCGGATGCTGGCCATCCCGGGCTCTGTGCACATCAGCAGCGCGCGTTCTACGCGCTCCGCTGTCCAGATCTTGGCGAACCACCTCGAGAGCGCCGTTTTTATCTCGTGCAATCTCGAGCCGTGGAGATTAGGGGAGATCGCTTTGAGCTGCGAGAGATGTTTGGGAGATACAGCTACAGTCACACGGACCCGCGGGGCGTGCGCAGCTCGCGACGGAGATGTTTACAGAGCCCGGGCTCGCTGCGAAGCGGTGAGCGGCGCCCGAACGGCAGGGTAGCGTGTCGACCTAGACTGAACGCGACCGAGCAGCAAGGTACTAGGAGTGGCAGCCCGTGACAGCACCGGCAATACGCTTGGGGAGCGGTAGAGCAACGGCCCTGGTAGTGGTGAACGAAGCAGCGACGGCGATGGCGATGGCAGTGGCGGCCCTGGCGGCGACGGCCGTGTTGGCGGATGAGGCGGCGAGACGGCGACGGCGACCAGGGCGACCTGTGCAGGCCGTCACGAGTCGTCACAGAGGTCGAAGTACTTTTCATCGCCTTCCAAGCCCTCGTCGAGCACGACCGCGTCCGCGCGCGCTGCCGCCGCAGCCCCTGCTCGGCGGAAGGCGTCCTGCAGCGGATGCTCGTAGGGAAGCGCGTCCTTTCGCGCCGCTGCCCGGAGGAGCCAGCGCAGCCGCACGCGCTCCTCGTGCATGAAGGCCGTGTTTGCTGCGCCGGCGGCCTCTCGCTCCCTCCTGTTCCTGAGCGCTCCGAGCGGGCTGATGCCCGGGCTGGTCGAGAGGTACTCGGCAAAGGACTGCTTGCTCATCAGCTCGTCGTCCGCGCAGTAGGCGAAGAGGCGGCGGCGGAACCAATGCGCCCACGGCCCGCACTGGTAGCCGTCGCTCTGCAAGTTGAGCGTCACGCTGACTAGCTGCCAGCCCGTGTCCTTTGGCGCCGCGTCGAAGGCGTCCCGAACGCGCGCTAGAGGATGCGTGCGGCTGAAAATGCTGGTGCCGAACGGCTCCCAGTGCACGGCGAGCCGCTGAGGCCCGATGAGCGCGACGTTGTGCCAATGGGCGCCGTCGCAGACCTGCTGCAACATCACGCAGTCGCAGAGTTGCAGCACCCGCTGCCCTCCTCTTTGACGGAAGATGCTGCATGCCGAGGCTACGTCGCGGGGGTAGTTGTACCGCAGCGGCGAGCCGGCGCCACTCTCGCCGTCTCGACGCTCGTCTACGTAGTGTGCGTTGGCGAGGTTCGAGTCGCTGAACCACTGCCGGTGGTAAGATGAGATGTAGCCAGCCTCGCCGACGCGCAAGTGGGGCGGTCCCTGTAGCTCTGGCTCCACCAGCTCGACCTCCACCTCCTCGTCGTCGGAGCCGGGTCTGCCGGCAAACAGCGCCTCGTCCTCGACCTCGTCCTCCCCTCCCGTCTCTTCTCCCTTCCTGCGGGCTTCCATGTCTGATATGATCGTGTCCCACGACACCCCCCCACCCTCGGCGCGGTTGGCAGCGGCTCTAGCCGCCTCGGCGTCCTCGGCTATCGCGCTGCGGCGCCAGCGAGGCGCCTCTGCCGAGCCAATCTGGCTCACATCAGAGACAGGGTTCCACAGCTGTTTCATCGACCATGTCTCCACCTTGGTGAAGAACGGGCACTCCACGTACACGTTCTCCTCCTCGGTATCCTCGTGCAGCCAGCGAATCTTTATCTTGATTCTCATGACCGCCTCGACGCGAGCGAGGTACACCTCTGGGTCTCCATCCTGCCGGACGGCCCAGAGGACCTCCACGACGTTCCCCACCTGCAGCGACCTCCGGATCGCCGCTGTGCTCACGCCCTTCTCCAACGGCCAGCCCGGCTGGCGACCCTCGCCCTCCGCCGAGCTCGCCGTCCCGCCGTCGGCCGCGTCGGTCGAGCCTCCGGCCTCGCCCGAGCCCTCCTCCCCCTCCTCCTCCGCCCCGCCCTCCTCCTCCTCCTCCTGCGGCTCGTCCACGAACGCCGAGAGCTCCATGCTGTCGAGCCGGAGATCCTGCAGCTGCGCGGCGAGGCCCTCCTTCTCGGTGACTCGCTTGGACACGTTGTGTCCGAGAGCGGCCGACGCGGCGCTCCAATCGGCTGCCGTTGTCGGGTAAACGTGCCCGCGGTGCCGCGGTGCCGTGAGCCTTGTCGCGCACATCTCCGACCGGCGCTGCGTCCCGTGCAAATCGCGAGAGAGCGTCTTGACGACCGTCTCCGAGAAGAAGTTGCTGATCGGCACAAAGACGCCGACGCTCCAGATGGAATCGTAGACGTCGCTACCGCCCGCCACGTCGCGCAGCTGCGTCGGCCGCTTACAGCTTGCCAGCAGCTTAAAGACGCCGAGGGCGTCGTCCTGAAACCAGAGGCCGACCCCCTCGGTGGCGTTGGTGATCGCAGCGCTGAGCTCGGTGGCATCGGCCGAGTCGGGGAGGTGCGGCAGCATGCTCTGGATTAAGCCTCCCCGGCCCTGCTTCGCGAGCG
Organism: Emiliania huxleyi CCMP1516; assembly: GCF_000372725.1. NCBI lineage: Eukaryota > Haptophyta > Isochrysidales > Noelaerhabdaceae > Emiliania > Emiliania huxleyi. The sequence continues at coordinate 61,890 of NW_005195368.1, forward strand.
CCAGCAGCTCCTGCGCCGAGAGAACAGCATGCTCTCCCTCCTCGTCCATAGTTCCCAGCGCCACGAGCGCGGGGTTCGTCCGCCACGCTGCCGTGTGCTGTCGGAAGTAGGTAGAAGCAGCGCGTGCGGCCTTGCGCACGATGGCCCGCACATCCAGGCGCGAGAACGCCGCCGTGTTCTTGGCGACCATTGCTCGCAGCGGCGCAAAGTCGCCCTTCCATGGACGGCCGCCTTCGAGGTCGCGCGTCTCGTCGTTGTCGCTGGCGAGCGCGTCGAGGTAGGCGAGCCGCAGGCGAAGCACGCGGGGTGCCTTGAACGCCACGCCCGGCCCGTCGTTCTCGGTAAACTTGAGGAAGCGGTCGGCCGACCGCTCGCCGTAGATGGCCAGGAACGAGAGCCACACGCGTATCTCCGGGTCGAGGAGCTCAAGCAGCAGCTCGCGCCGCGCGGCGTCCTTGATCGAGCTCACCTTCTCGAGCAGCGTGGCGCCAGTCAGCGCCAGCTTCTCACCGAACTCGTCGGTCTGCTCGGCGTCGGCAAAGAGCCCCTCGTCGCCCTGCGCGCAGAGCCACTCGTGCAAGAGACAGCACACGATCAGCTCGAGGCGCCGCGTCGTGGGCGCCAGCCACATGCACGTGTACACCCAGTAGAGCCACCGGGTGTCCACGCCTCCCGGCATGTCGCCGAGACGCGCCAGCCCCTCCGAGACGCGGACATAGTTTTTGCAGCCCTTCGACTCCTTGACGGCGAGCACGACGTCGGCCAGCAGCTGCGTCAGAGGGAGCGTGGGGAAGCGTTGGAGGGGTGTGTGAGCGCCTCTTACGTCGGGCGTGGCGCGCCTCCGGGATGCGATGCCGTCCGCTTTTGGTGGAGCCCGAGTGCGCGAGCAGGTGCTCGCGGCGGCAGGCACCAGCCGCCTCGCAGACATTCTTCACCTCGTTGTTGATCACGTGGGACAAGCAGAGGATAAAGAAGCACAGCACGTGCTTTGCCGCACGCATCGAGGTCCAGATGTGCGCAAAGGCGCCGCCCTTGTGCCGCTCCGACGCAATGGTCAAGCTGGCATTGGAGGCGGTGCCGTCGGAGACGCAGAAGTCGATCCGATCGATCGGCAGGCCGAGCTCGTTGACCGCGCGCACGTTGCTCGCGCCGACGTTCACGCCCGTCTTCTTGTGGCCATCGGCGTCTGGCCGGAGCTTAAAGGTGGCGATCACCTCGCGCTCACGCAGCGCCGGCAGCCTCTCGCACGACAGCGTGACGACGACCCAGGCCACCTTGTTGATCGTCACCTCGTCCCACTGCAGCACGTTTCGCCGCTTCGAGAAGGAGTTCTCCACAGCTCTCTGGCGCTGCACGAACCAGAACTGCATGTCGTGCAAGCGGACCGTCTCGTGGCTCTCGTGCTGCGGCCGCTCCGCCTCCGGGAGCGACTTCAGGTACCGCTTCGAGCAGGCCGTGGCGACGCCCTGCGCGCCACGCAGCGAGAGGGTCTTACCCGCCGCCGAATGGTAGAGCACGTTCGTCTCCTCTCGCCATTCTGGGAGGTAGATACCCCCCGCTCGGCTCGCGGGCAGCGCCAGGGTCGACGCCGCCGCGCCGGGTCTGCCGGGAGGCCGCCACGAGAGCATGGCCACGTGAGTGCGCCGCATAAGCTCGAGGATCGTCTCGCCGGGCAGGACCTCGAGCGTGCGAAAGCGTCCGGCGCCGCGCAGCAACGAGCAGTATTGTCGCTTAAAGCGCTCGAGCTGGACCCGCAGCTCGCGCTGGAGGCTGGGGCTGCGCTGCAGCACCGCGTGGAGGGCGTGCAGCTCGTACAGCCCGCGGAGGCGCGGGATCTCGTCGGGGTGCCGCGCCTGCTCGGCAAGCGCGCGAAAGCACATTCCTAGCCGGCGAGGCTTGAGTGCGACGGCGTTCTCGTCCATGGTCTCCAAGGCAAACTCGGCCATGGACAGCTGCCAGACGGCATCTGTGCCCCACGCAGCCTGCGGGTTGGAGAGCAGGCGCAGCATGTCGCGCTCCTTCTCCTGCCAGAGCTCGCGCAGATTGGCGAGCGCAGTCTCAATCTCCGCCCGCTGCGCTCGCAGCAGCTGCGACCTCGCCAACGCAGATTGCCTAGTCTGCACACCGGTCTCGAGGGCCTCGAGTGCGTCTGCGGCCGCAGCCTCCGCCAGCTGCACGCTGAGGCTACCCGTCGCGACGCCAGCGGCGCTAGTCAGCTGCGAGTCCTCAAGGCGAGGCCGCTGCGCCGTCCTGGCGCCTGTGGCGGTCGCGGGTGACCGACCTTTGCCGTAGCCGGGTTGGCGAACGCAAGCGGAGGCGGTCTGCCCAGCCTTGGAGGCGGCGGCTGCGGCGGGCTGCCGCGCCTTTTGGACGGTAGACGCGCGAGAGGCCTTTTGAACGGCTTCAGCTCGCTGACTGCGCGCCTGCTTTTGGCACACCACCCACTCGCCGCCGACAGCCTCGTAGTGTGGTGCTTCCGATCGTGACGAGGGCTCAGACGGACCGCGCGAGCCGGCTGCACCAGAGACCTCCTTTGGAGGACGATGAGCGCCTTGCATGACGCCCTTGGCCTTGCGGCCGTGTGCAGGCTTCTTCTTCGGCGCCATTGCGACCTGCTTTGAAGGCGCCTCAAAGCTAGCTCCGGCAGCACGATCGGTGCGGGTTCGTCGCGTGTCTTTTCCTGCGGCCCACTGTGAAGTCGGGACCTGAGCTCTCGTTTTAACACAGCCCGTAAGGTGCCCCGCCGGGGTGCCGGTTCGTTTTCCGCCCACGATCATGACCTCGGAGAACGCATTAGCCGCTACAGCGGAAGCTGTGATTTCGGCTTCCTCGGCAATTTCGATGTAGCGGCTAATGCGTTTCGCGACATAATAGCTAAAACTCGAGCCAGAGCTATGGGCGCCGAGTTCGCCACCCAATTTGTGTTAAAACGGAAGCAGGGCTTTTGGTTCGTTAACTGTAGACCACACGGACGCGCGGCCGGCGGCTGAGAAGGCCACGCAGCCCCTCTTCCTGGTCACTGACGGGAGCACTGGTCGGCGTGTAGACCCCAAGATGGCGCTGTTCGCGCCTCCCGTCCACCACTACCGATCAGGTGGCCGGCCTGGGTGCCCCCCCGGCGGGTGGGAAAGGGCGCAAAGCTCCGTTTCATTGCCTACCCCTGTAGTTTTGACATAGTGCTCCTAAATCAGAGCCGTAGATCAGGAATCTGTGGAGTGTCGGTGTATGCTTTGAGAGTGTGCTAGTGAAACTAGTGAGTAGTGTCCCGCGCCCTCCTGCCGCTCGTCGAGCTCAGGCCAGGCGGCCAGAGACCCCGCGCTCCGCTCTGCCTCGCGAGACGTCGAGTTGCATGCAGCACCAGCAGGTGGCAGCGCACACTTGCACACATCTTCACACATACACGATCCGATACACACAACTCGCACACATGCACATGTGCATGCGCATGTCATGTGCATGTGCATGTGCATGTAGGGGCATGTGTCGTGCGCGCGCGCGGGGGCGGGGGGTGTGGAGGTGGAGCCGAAGGCGTGGTGTAGCGAGATACTTGTACTGGTCTGCAAATAAGCATATGAGAGAGTCAACCCATCGAAAAGACACGGACAGTGTCGGGCTGCCTGCCCGCGTTTAACCGCTTCGCGTTTGGGCCGCTGGCTTTGCTGCTGCGTGCCTCCTCCCTCCCACCTGCAGCTCGGCCCCGGGTGCCCGTCCCGCCGCCACACGGCGGTAAGGGAGCCGCTTCGGCGGCAGGGAGCGAGTCATCTTCTCGGCCTGGCCGCCGGATTCCTCTGCCACCTCCCCTCCCGCCGGCGCCTCCTCGGCATTTCCACGGTCCAGCCGGCGGCGCTCCGGCGTGCTGGGCAGAGGCGGCACCTGCCCAGAGTCACTCAACACCTGCGCCGCCTCCTTGAGCCACACCGGCGTCCCCGGAGGTGGCGGTGGGCTCTTTGGCCGACTGCGCCGCGACCGGCCCGCGGCTGCGGGCGGTGCCTTTGCCTTCGCGACTCTCACAGCGGCCACGGCCTGCGCGGCAGGCTCCTGGTTGAGTAGGAGGAGCAGCGACCGAGGGCCGACGGACGAGGTCTTTTGTGGCTGCCCAGTTGGCGGAGGTGGTGGCCCCGTCCGTCGGCGCGAGACGCTGCTCACTCCGAGCGCCGCCGCCTTCGATCTCCTGCTAACCACCGCCGTTCTGGGCGGCGGCGGCCCCCGCCCTGGTCCTGGTGGCTCCTCCGCCTTGGCGCCGCCAGCCTGCTGCTCGTCTGTGTTGGCGGCGTTGCTAGACCGCATGGCCCCAGCGGCCGCCAGCCTCCCTTTAGCCTCCGCCAGGCTCTCGCGAGTCAGCGGTTCTGAACTCGCCGCGAGCGTGATGGAGCGAGCGACCGCCACCTCTTCTGCGGTGTACTCCTTCTCCTGGCACTCGTAGATGGGAGCGCCCAGGATGAGGAAATGCCACCCAGGTCCCAGCCTCTCCATCGCTGGGCGCATGTCGCGCTGGACCTTGACGCGCAGCGCATCAAGTCGCTCGGTCCCAGTTAGCTTCACGACGCCGAGGGCCTCGCCCGAGAGACGGACGAAGAAGAATGGCTGTTGGGCGGGCGGGGGCGCTGCGGGGGGCGAGGAGGGAGGCTCGTACGGGACGTACGGAGAGGCGTCCGCGTCAAGCATGTGCCCGGCGAGCCACGCGCAACAGCGAGCCAGCGAGATTCGGGCCACTGGTAGGGTAAGCGCGCGAAGCGAAACTTGGGAGAAAAGAATTTAAACAAGCAACTCTCTCTCATATAGACAAAAGAACTCTCTCTCTCACCACACAGGCTCTGGGAGAAAAGAAGATTTTGCAGTTTAGCACTTGAGCACTGGATAGGGTCGGTTCCGCATGGTACGGGACCCCTCGATCGTCTCGCCCACCCTCACTGGTGTGTTCATTGGGGGGGGTCATAACAAACACGGTGACAAGTGCTCCAACAAAGCTCCCTCGCACGACACTGGGCACGGGACTGGCGCGCACTGGCACTAACCTGCCGCCGCTCCGGTACACTCACCGTCAGGGGGCGAGGGGCAGGGGGGGGGGGGTCGGTCTCGGTATGGGTGGGAGGGTGTGCACATCTAGTTCACTCGCGCACGCCTGGGAGAACTACATGCTCGCTCGACATGCTCGCCTTCCCCGGCTACACCCTTGGCTGCTGTAATTGCGGACCTTGTCACGCGCACGCCAGACCTGCCACTCGCCGAGGAATATGGTACACCCGACGCCCTCCGCCTGCCCTCCGCCTCCTTGCACTTCTCCTTCCTGCTGCTCCAACTGCATCCGCTAGTGGCTGTGCAACTCTGCTTGTCGGTCACGTTCTTGCAGGAAGGCAACGGCGTGGGTGGAGGCGGCGCTGCAGCCTCGCCGTCGATAGACTTGAGGCAGCGCCGCCTCGCCGCCGAGCGGGAGGCCGTTTGGGCCGGGCGCGGGGCCCCGCACCGGCTCGCGGCACTTCTTTAGGAAGCCGAGCATGAGCGATGCGACGCACCACGGTTGTGGCCGCGGCTGAGGACAGGTAGGACAGGTCGTCGTTCGGCTTGGGCCCGTGGAAGTGCACGAGCCTTGCGGAGGCAAGGTGGCCCCAGTAATGGCTTCCAGTTGAACACGAACGACGTCGAACTGGCCCTGGTAGAACTTGCTGTACGCGCCCTGGTCGCCCGGCCCAAATTCGCCGAAGTGGAGGCCGCTCTCCATGTTTGCCTTCGAAAAGACCTGTGAATAGCAGGTGTCTCTTTGTGATTTCGGGCCCGGGGTTGTTTTGAGAGAGATTTTTAGCAATACCAAACAACTCTAACACTCACACGTAATTTGTTTGTTTGTTTTGTGCGTTTATGTGGGTCTGACTCTCACACCCTCACTGTCGTCGTATGCGAGGTTTTTGTGTGTCTTATCACCCTACTGTGAAGGCCCGCGGGTAGTCTCCCCCCATCCCCAGGGCCTCCAGGGCTCGCACCTCAACCTCTCACAGACCAGCGAGCGCACAGCGCCATATAGGAGGTTGTATTCAATAACAAGGCTGTAATGACCCCCCCCCCCCCCCCCTGAACACACCAGTGAGGGAGGACGAAACGATCGAGGGGTCCCGTACCATGCGGAATCGAACTTATCCAGTGCCAGTGCCGTGAAGTGCTCAATGTGTGAAAGCAGTCCCTATACGCGCCAGGGCCGACCCGGCGCGACTCGGCCGCTCTCCTTCGCTCCCTCGCCCTTCATTCTCGACATTAACCGCCACGGCAATATCGCCACGGCGTTCGCTCAATGCCCGCTGACTCCTCTGCCGCTGCGATCGTCGCCCTCGACCCGGCGTGGCGCCCAGCGGCCACCGAGTCGCTGCGCCTTGCGGCCGCCGGCGACGGCGTCCTCTACCTGCTCACGTCACCCTCTGGCGGCGGCGGCAGCAGCAGTGGCAGCGCGCCATCGCTCCGCCGGCTGACGCTGGCGACTGGCGAGGAGGAGGTGCTCGAGCTGTCCCGCGTCAGCGCGACGCCGGCCGGCCTGTTTGCAGACCCGCACTCGTCGACGTCGGTCCTCATCGCGCACGCAAACGGCGACACGGTCTACGTGCACCGCTCGCGCTCGCGCGTGCTCGGCAAGGCGCGCGGGCTGCTCATCACCGCCGTCGCGTGGCTGCGACCCGACCCGTCGAGGAGCGACACGCGCGAGGTCTTGCTCGGCTCCTCGTCGGGCGCTATCTTCGAGGCGGCGCTTGAGCCGACGCGCACGTCGCGCTACCGGCAGCTCTTCACGCTCTCGCCGCCGGCGCCGCTGTGCGGCCTCGCGGCGGAGCCCTTCGTCTCGCAGGGCGCACCCGACGATAAGTGCCTCTCTCTCTCTCCTCGCGCCGAGCGACAGGCGCGCGACCCGTCCGCGACGTGTCCGTGACGTCCCACAGGCGGCTCTTTGTGCTCGCCGCGACGCCGACGAGGTACTACGAGTTTGTGGGCCCCGCCAGCCTGGAGGCGCGCCCCTCTCCGCCGCCCCTCGCGAGCAGACTTCCCCTTCCGGCCAGACCTCTGCTGAGGGCGTGCACGGGTGCGCACAGGCGCTGTTTGCGAGCTACCGCGAGCTGTCGCACCTGGGCAACACGTCGCGGGTGGCTGGGGCCGCCGCCCACGACGCGTCCACGACGCGTCCCCCGCCCCCGCCCCATAGGCCACGTCGAGGTTGAGGGCCCTCCGCCCGGCACGGCGTGGCCGCCCCCGCACAAGGGCAGCTCGCTCGACTTTGACCGGCGGAGAGGGCAGGAGGGGGGCGGGCGGGGGAGCGGCGCCTCGCCGCCCTCGGCCTTTGCGTGGCTCTCCGCGAGAGGCGTGTACTGCGGCTCCCTCCTCTTCGGCGCGCAGGCCCCTCGCGATTCCTGTGTCTACGACTCGGTGCCCGCCCGCCGTACCCGTCTACCCGCGCCCCGCCTCTGGCGAGCAGGCAGCTGTCAAAGAGCAGGAGTCGCGAGTAGGAGATGAGGCCGTACCCGCCGGCCGCCGACCTGGCGCAGAGCTCTGGTGCCGGCTCCGCCTCGCCGGCCGCGCTTCGCTGGCCGCCGCTCTCCCTCGCGCTCACGGAGCTGCACCTGCTCGTGTTGTACGAATCCTAGGAAGTGTCTAGGAAATGTCTAGGACGTGTCTAGGAGCTGCACCTGCTCGTGTTGTACGGCGGCGGCGTGGCGGCGCTCTCCCGCCTCTCGGGCGAGCTGATGTGCGTCGCTCGGCCGCCCGCCGCCTGCGGCCCGCTGCTCGGCCTCGTGCGGGAGCCGGCGCAGGGCGGGCTGTGGGCGTGGGGCGAGGGCGGCACGCTCCGCGTCTCGGTCAACCGCGAGGAGCGCCACATGTGGAGGCTGCACCTCGAGGCGCGCGACTTCGAGACGGCGCTCGCCTGCTGCTCGCCTGGCGCGCCGTCGCAGCGCGACTTGGTGCCTGGAGGAGCGAGGAGAGAGGGAAGAGGGAAGACTTGGTGCCTGGAGGAGCGAGGAGAGAGGGAAGAGGGAAGACTTGGTGCCTGGAGGAGCGAGGGAGCGAGAGGGAAGAGGGTGGGGTCTGCCTCACGCGCGCCACACCCCACCCCGCGGCCAGGTGCTCGCGCAGCACGCGGAGCACGAGCTCTCGCGCGGCGCCTACACGCTCGCCGCGCGACAGTTTGCAAAGACCGGCCGATCCGTCGAGGAGGTTGCGCTCCGCTTCCTCTCCCTCGGCCAGAAGGGCGCGCCCTCCCCCCCTCCCCCCCTCCTCTCCGCCGTCGCCGCGCCACCGCCGGCCCCCCTCCCCCTCTCTCGGGGGTGGGCCGTCCTTCCTCCGAAGCTCGGCCGGCGCGCCCGCGTGTGCAGGCGCGCTGCAGACGTACCTGTTTTGCAAGCTCGACGCGATGGACGAGCGGCACGCGATGCAAGGCCCGTGCCCCGGCCGCAGCTCCCAGCCGCGGTCGCGCGCACAGCCCTCTGATGGTGCGGTGCGGTGGCGGGTCAGGCACGCTGCTCTGCACCTGGCTCACCTCCCTCTTCCTCGAGCGGCTCGAGGGGGCGCGCGGACTCGAGGGCTCGGGCCGTGGCGAGGCGGAGGCGGCCGCGGCGGAGTTCCGCGCCTTCCTTTCCGAGCGGCCAGCTGTCCGCCGATGCAAGCCGCCCGCCCGACGCACTCTTCGCTCACGTGTCTCTCGCGCGCCTCAGGCACCGCCGCCTATCACGGCCGACCACATACGCGCTGCTCGAGGCTGCAGGCAGACACGCCGAGCTCGCGCACTACGCGCAGCTCTGCGGCGACCACGAGAGGCTGCTGCTGCTGCACCTCGAGCGGCGGCAGCCCGCCGCCGCCATCGCGCAGCTCCGCTCGCTCCTCGAGGCGGCCGGCGGGGGCGGCGGGCGGGCCTTCCCCGAGGCTGCCGCTGCGGGCACCGGCGGGGCGGGCGGGAGCGGCGGCCGCCCCAGGGCCGCGCCCGCGCCGGGGCGGGGCCGGCTCGCCGACCGGCGGGCCGAGCTGCAGCGGCTGGTCGAGCAGTTTGCCGCGGAGCTGCTCTCGCAGGCGCCGGCAGAGACGGTGGGGCTGTGGCTGTGCGCGCCCTTCCTCGACCCGCTCCCCCTCCTCCCCGCGCTGATGCGCTACGACGAGCGGCGCGCCGCCGCCGGCGCGGCGGCAGGCTCCGCTGCCGGCTCGCCGCCGCACCACGGCATCCGCTACCTGACGCGCGCGACGGCGGCCGGCTGCCGCGAGCGAGACGTGCACAACTACCTGCTGCTGCTGCACGCGCGCCGCTCGGCCGACCCGCCACTCCTCGCTTTCCTCGAGGGAAGCGCGCCGCCCGCCGGCGAGGCAGGCGGCGAGGTGGCGGCGGAGGCCGTCGGCGTCGGCGCGCTGGCCACCTCTGGCGGCGCGACGCACTACGAGCCCGACTACGCGCTGCGGGTGTGCCAGCGGCACGGGCGGCGCGCGGCGTGTGTGCGGCTCTACCAGCTGCGCGGCGACTGCGCCGAGGCGGTCTCGCTCGCGCTCGACAGCGGCGAGGTGTGTCTCGCCAAGCAGAGCGCCAACCTGCTCCCGGCCGGCAGCCCGCTCCGGCGGCGGCTCTGGCTGCAGATTGCGCGGCGCGTGCTGTGCGGCCGTCGGTCCGACTCGCAGTACGCGCAGCTGGAGGAGGCGATGGAGGGGGCGGCCGCCTTCGCCGCGCCGCCGGGCGACGAGGCGCTGCGCGTGCGCGTGCGCGAGGCGGTCTCGCTGCTAGAGGAGTGCCCGCAGCTGTCGATCGACTTGCTGCTGCCGCTCTTCCCCGACTTTACGCAGATGGAGCACCTCAGGGAGATCGTGTGCGCCGCGGCGGAGGAGCGCGCGCGCAAGCTGGGCAACCTGATGCACGAGATGGAGGACGCGGCGGCCGCGGCGGGGGAGCTGCGGCAGGAGGCGGACATGTCCAGGACACGTCCATGACATGTCCGAGACATGTCCTTAGGCGGAGGAGCTGCGGCAGGAGGCGGAGCAGCTGCGGTCGCGCCGCCTCGAGGCGCCCGCGTCGCAGCCGTGCGACAGCACCGAGCTCCCGTCCCACGTGCGGGCCCGCACCTGCGGCGGCGGCGCCCTCGGCGGCCACCGCTGCGTCGTCTTCCCCTGCGGGCACGCCTTCCGGCTGCGCTGCCTCGAGCGGGCGCGCGCGGCCGGCCACGAGCGCGTGCGGCTCGGGAGGGCGGACGCGGAGGCCCTCGTCGCCGAGTGCCCGCTGTGCGGCTCCGCCATGGTGGCGAGCGCCACCAAGCCGCTCGTCGACCCCGTCGCCGACGCTGAGCTGCTGGCGAGCTGGGCGGTCTGAGGCGAAGGGGGGGGCGGGGGGGGGGGGGGGGGCCCGGGGGGGGGGCCCCCCTTTTTTTGGGGGGGGGGGGTGTGTGTGTTTGTGGGTGTTTGTGTGTTGGGGCCCCAATTTGGTGGGGCCCCCCCCCAAAAAACCCCCCCTTTTTTGTTTCTCCCCCCAAAAAAAAAATTTCCTTCTAAAAAAAAAAAAAACCCCCCGGGCGCCCTTTTTAAAAAAACATTTTCCGGCACCGGGGGGGGAAAAAAAAAATAACGCGGGGCGCCACAAAAAAAAAGGGGGGGAAAAAGGGGCCCCCCAAGCCCCCAAAGC
>NW_005195368.1:72607-145649 GCF_000372725.1 Emiliania huxleyi CCMP1516
TGTGTGTTGTGTGTTGTGTGCGTATGTGTGTGGTGCCCCCCCTCAAAATACCACCGCTTTTCTTGCATTTTTGCTCCCGGCTAAGGGAGCAAGCAAGCCCACTCAACCCCAAGTACTCACCGTTTTACAGTGGTGTTTTTGTCGCAGAGGCTGCAGCCTCTGTTGGGGCGGAACGCGCGGGGTTTTCGGCGCGATGCCCTCGGCGAGTACACGCTACTGCTGTGCCGCACGCTCTCCTGCGCGCGCGTGACGTGTGGGACGCGTGCGCTGCGCTCAAACGTCGCGATTTGGCGATAGGCGCTCGAGCCGGCGCACAGCGGATAGGTGCGCCGCGCAGGGGGGGTCGGAGGGGTGCGAGAGGGGGCGTGGGTCGGGCGCGCACCGGCTGGCTCCGGGAGCGGCCGTCACGTCGAGGAGTGGGGCTGTCGGCGGCTCGAGCGCCGAGGCGAGCCGCTCTGCTGCGCCGCCGACAGCCCCTCTTCCGAGCCGGCGCGTGGAGGCGAGCCGCGGCCGGTGTCGCTGGTGCGGGGGCGGCGAGGGTTCATCGGCCGGCAGCGAGAGCGACCGTCATGAATCGCGCCACCAAGACCGCGCGGCACGTACGCGCACTTGCCGGCCTCGAGGCGCGCTCTCCTTGCGCGGCATGCCCTGTGTGTGTCAGCGCTTCGCCTCGGAGCCGCTCGACTGTACGAGAGTCGGGCTCCGGCCCTCGGTACCACGGCAGCGACGGCGTGCTCCCTTCCGGCCGCGACAGGCGCGAGGCGGGTGGCGGTGCGGCGGCTGCTGATGCTGCTGCCGCGCAGAGCTGTCGTGCACCCGAGAAGTGGCACACAGCTCGAAGGCGGCGTCGGCGACCGCCGCGCTGGCTCTCTCTCCTCGGCAGACGCCGCGTCGCGTCTCGGCGGCGGCAGCTGCTTCGCCGCGAGAGTAGCGAGGCGACGCACGCGCCTCCGCTCTGCGGCAGCAGCCTCTAGCGAACGCGCCGGCATAGCGCCGGGCCGGGCGAGGGCGAGCCGAGAAACACGTTGTGACGGCCCTCGTGTGAATCGCTTATCCGGCGCTCGAGGAAATAACACGGTTCGGGCTTCAAGTTACTTCGAAACCTGTAACGGCGAAAGAAAACGGAGGAAAACGCGAGAAAAGAGAAGGGGTATTGCTCAAACTCTCTCTGAGAAGAATAGGTGTGCTGCGCTGTAGCGGCATCAGGCGACGGCAAAAATGCAAGCCCCGCCCCTGGCCACTGTTTAGTTTACCAAGACTCTCCCGAAAAGAAGAATTTCCAGCAAAGAAGAAACCCGAAGAAGCGCGCTCTTGAAGTAGACATGCCGGAGCCGGAGGGTGAGACAGAGAGTAGCGCGGCGGCCGACGAAGCGAAGGCGGCGGAGGAAGCGGCCGCCGAGGCCGCCGAGGCGGCGGAGGAAGCGGCCGCCGAGGCCGCCGAGGCGGCGGCGGAGGCCCAGGCGGCGGCGGAGGCGGAGGAGGCGGCGGCCGCAGAGGAGGCCGATCGGATCCTCGCCGAGAAAGTCGCAGCGGAGCGGGCAAAGGCCAAGGCCGCGGAGAAGGGGAAGATCGAGGAGCGGGCGTCGGAGTCGGATCTGCGGATGGAGGCGGCTATCGCCCATGCTAACGCCATGGCGGAGCGGCGCTCTCATAAATCATCAGAGGAGTCGGCCGGGAACGGCGCCCCCCCGGCGGCTGCGCCGTCCGAGGCTCCTGCTGCGGCGCCGACGCCGCCAGAGTCGTCGGATGTGATCGTGGACGTGGACCTGGCGACGCCGGGCGCGGCCAAGTTCATGGACACGCTGAGCGACGTCGGGAGCAGGGTCGGAGGCCTCGGCTCTGACGACGTGCGGCGCCGCGCTCGCCCGCACCGCCGCGAGCCTCTCCTCGCTCCCACACGCGTCTCCGCAGCGGCCGTCCGCGCGCGCGCGGCCGTCCCGCGCCGCCCCCCGCGCACCCAGTCTACCCCTCCCGCCCCCGCCCCTCCCTCTCCGGCGCTCTGCCTGTCGAGCGGCACACCAAAGCTCGAGCCGAAATCAACCTCACACCCTCTCGACACCCCTCTCCGCGAGCAACAGCGATGAATGATGCCTCAGGTGAGCGACGGGATGTACGAGCTGTCTCGGCGGTGCGGCTCGACGATGAAGTCGAGCCTGGTGAGGCCTCGAGACTCGCGCGATCTCAGAGAGGGGGGGGCCACCTCCCAACCGCGGGCCACAAGAGACCCTCCTCCTCCTCCTCTCCTCCTCCTCTCTCCTCCTCTCTCCCAGCCTCCTCCCGAGACGCCACACGCTCGTCCCTGCGACACCGGCCGCATCTCTGCACGCAACCGCACAGCGGCACACCGAGAGAGAGGGAGGGAGAGGGAGAGGGAGAGGGAGAGAGAGGGAGGGAGAGAGAGAGAGAGAGAGAGAGAGAGAGAGAGAGAATGGCTCGGGGGAGAGAGACGCGGCGGGGTGAGACGCGCCTGCCACCCCCACCCCCCCTCCTGCACCGCAGATTGCCTTCAAGGAGCACGCGCTCGACATTGCTATCGCAGCGACCAGCGACCCGCCGCCAGATCAGCAGCAGGTGGGGGCGGTGCGGCGCGCGTATAACAAGGCGCGCAGCGGCACCTTCCCCTCCCCCACCCACCACCACCCGGCTCGCCCCGGCCACTCCCTCCCTGCCCCCCTCGTCCCCCCCTCTGCAGGCGGAGATGGCGAAGTTGGGCCAGCTGCCGATGGCGCTCCTCTTCGCCATCTTCACGCTCTTCTGCACCGTCGCCTTCGCCGTCATCCACTTCCCGAAAAAGTGAGACGAGACCGCCGACAGACTGCCGAGAGGCCGCCGAGAGCCGCGGCTGCCGGAGCCACCCTCGCCCGCCGCCGCGTGGCCACGGCGCGTCCGCCCACGCCCCCGCGACCACGCGCCGCAGGTATGCGCCCGCGCTGCTCCACAAGGCAAAGGCCAAGGCGATCGAGTACAAGGTGTACGACGGCGCTAAGGCAGCCGCCAGCAGACTCAAGCTGGCGTCCACGTCGGCCTACCACAGCGCGTCGGAGGCCGCGGCGCCGCACCTCGCAAAGGGCATGGAGAAGGCGGCGGAGCTGTACGAGAAGACCTCCTCTACCATCGCGAGCTCGCCCGTCGCCAGCGCCGCCCTCGAGAAGGGCCTCGTCGCCACGTCACAGGTGCCGCCTCCAGACGCCGCCTCCAGACGCCGCCCGCCGCCCGAAACAACGACGCGCCACGCGCACGCACGCACGCACGCACGCACGCACGCACACGCGCACACGCGCACGCACGCACTGCCAGCCGTCTTCAGTTGTCCCCCCCCCCCCCTCTCAGGTCCGGGCGAGGATCGCCGCAGAGCTGCTCAAGCTCAAGGCGAGACCAGAGCCCACCACCCTCCACCACCCTCCAGGGCCCAATGCCTCTCTCTCCAGCCTATGCCACCAGAGCCAACCACGTCTCTCTCTCTCCCCCCCCCTCCCTCTCCAGCCACACGCACAGCCACACGCACAGCCTGCTGACCCTCCCCTCCTCCGCCACCCCGCCCTCTCCGCCGCGACGAGCGCCTGCGGCCGCGCCTTGGCCCACACCTCGCACGCCACACCCCGCAGGACCCTCCGCGGAGCGGCGACCAGCTCGCCTGATGCCAGCTTGCCTGAAGCGCGCGCGCGCGCCCCTCTCCGCTCCACCCCGCAGGACGCGCAAGCCGCGCCCCTCGTGACGAAACACGACGAGGAGCGGGACTCGGAGGTGTGAGTGGAGGCGCGTTCGGGGCGGGAGGGGGGGAGGGGGGGCGTGGGGGAGTCAGTGCGCCGTATTGCTGCGCACCCGGGGTGGGCGGGGACTGTCTATTTGCGCTCCGACGTGCATGGCTGTCAAGCGTGGCAGCAACTTTTGAGCGGGAGGGCGGGGGTGGGTGGGAGGGTGCATGCGAGGGAGGCGCGTAGGTAGCTGCAAGCTGGGATAGCTGTTAGCTGTGCTCTGAGTCGGCACAGCAACACACAACTAGCGCCTCGCGGGGCCGCAGCGAGATGCGAGTGCGCAGTGTGGACACAGTGCGGTGAGTACATCCGGACATGCGTGACAGTCGCGTGAGCCGTGACTCGTGCATCTGTATGATCACCAAGACGCAAGACGGAGCTAGTGCTAGTCCCCCAACCCCCAGGGGGAGCCCCGTTTCCGCACTGCGGCGTGGCCCCGTGGCGCACGGTGCCTCCGGGGGCCCCCGCCTCCCCCCAGAGGGTAGTAGTGCCATTTCACTGTGGCACAGCTCGCGTTACAAAACCTTGATTTTGACCACATTGCGCGAAAAAGGTACCTCTCGGTGCCTTCCAGAGGCAGCTGCGACCACGCCGAGTAGACGGCGGCACACAGCAGGTGGCGCGGTGTGCCGCCGTCCACTCAGCGGGGTCGCAGCAGCCTCTGCGCGTCCTGGGGAGGTACATTTGTTGCGCGCCGGAGACGACTCGACGCCGCTGAGATCGGAGATCAAGCTCTGACAGGTCGCACGTCGCTCCTTTGACGCCGACGTGACTCACCCGTGCAGATCACATCAGGACACGGTCTCGACGCGCTCGGTACGACGCCTGCGACCCGTCTCTGGTCAGGTGGCACGACGCTCATATCGCCTGCCAGCGCTGCCGTGCAGGTTGCCACGACGAGGTCGAGCACGCTTCTATACGCTCGCCGAGCCTTCCTTTCCATCCCATTAGGCAGCCTGGGAACGGTGGCGGCCAGAGGCAAAGCCTACGAGGGTGGTGGAACCACATGTCACGGCTACTGCCGGCTCGACCCCACGATAGCCTCCGAGGGCTGACTTTGCGGCACCATCATCGGACGATGTCGACGAGTTGGGTCGCTCTCGCGGTAGCCAGATGACCCCCCATACTAGTATCATCGGCCATGGCCGCAGGAAGCGCGGGGGAGGGCGCTGGGAGCAACACGGAGCTCCGTTGGAGACGTTTTCAAGATTAGCGTGTCAGAGTGAAATGGCACTAGCCAGAGGTGTTTTCCGACTCCGGAGGACAGGCGAAACTCTCTTGATACATCCCGGCGACACACACGCCCTCGGGGTCGCACAAAATTGAGAAAAAGTAAACAGATATATAGCACACCGTCGCGGGCAGACCCGGGGACTGGGGAGCCGGAGCAGACGGCATCGGCCGCCGAGGGAACGTTGGGAAGAGGCACGAGAGGAGGGCGGCGACCTCGACGCGACTATGGAGGACCCGTCGCCAGACGACGCAGGGCAGAAGACGGTGAGGCGGAGCAGACGCGCAGGGCGGCGAGACGAGGGAGGGACAGGGAGCAGGACTTTGCGGAGATCAGCAGGAGGATGTACGAAGAGATTAGGAGCAGCAGGGACCCGAGGGACCATGTGGAAGACGGCTAGTGCTAGTCCCCCATATATCGGGAGGATGACCCCGGCTAGTCGCCGACCACACCCATAAAGAACCCTGCACAAAGATCGCAAGGGCGGGGACCTGTTCTTTTTTACCCACCTCACAGTAGAGAGGTGTCCGTTTTTATTTATTTATTTATTTATTTATTTATGCACACCGTCGCAAACGCAATTTTTAACAATGCTCCCCAAAACCAGGCTAGCTCCAAGAGCCTCCAAGAGCTCCAACCCATTAAAAAACTGTGCAACTGGGGCAAAAAAATCTCCCGCAAAATGGTTTCATGTGCGCGCGCTACTCACGCCTAAGCATGAGCGAAGCATAGGGCGGGAAGAGGCTACTGAGGGGCTGGGAACACGAAGCAGGCTGGCTGGCCGAAAATTGGTGGGGCGCCAAAGGCAAAGCCCTGCGGCGGTGCCGCTGCCGGTGGTTGGCCAAACGCGTACGGCGTGAGACCCGACGGTATTGGGGCGGGGCCTGGATACCCGTTCCAGCGCCGCGCCGCCGACGTCTTCTTCGTGCATATGTGCCCCAGCTTGAGCTCGCCGCACCGGCGGCAACGGTAGCCGTTGTCGGGCCCGCGGCGCTCTCGTGTGGCCTGCCCCTTTTGCATGCGAAGCCAGCGGTTGCGGACGGCGCGGTGCGATCGGCCCTCCATCTTCTCGGCGATCTTGGACCACAGCCGGCCGTGCTCCTCCACGTAGCGCACGATGAACATATCCTCCTCACTCGTCCAGGTCGGCCGGAACCGCTTGCTGCGGCTCCCCCCCTCCTCGTCCTCGTCCTCTCCGTTCGCAGGCTCGCTGCCCAACTCATGCTTAACGTACGGACCCGAGACAGGTCCGGGGTCTAGGTGATAGAGCAGCTCACCCATGCTCTCCACCACCGTTGGGCTCACCGCCAGATCGCTCTCCGACCAGAACGGCGCCGTCTGCCGCAAGCGCTGCAGCATGGGCATGCCAAACCCCGCGCCGCCCATCCCTCTCGCAGCCTGGGCATCGGACGTGCGCGGCCTGCTCAGGCTATCGTGCTCGGCTGACATCTGCTGACCGAACACCGGCCCGAACCCGGGCGACGGCGACGCCTGCGACGACGGCGATCCGGGCGAGATCTCGAACCCTTCTCTCTCCGACGCCGAGTCGGTGCCATCCGTCGCAAAGGCCTCTGCGTGATCCTTCCCGAGGCGGCGCCAGCGGTTGCGGACAGAGGAGTCGGTCCGACCGGAAAGACTTGCTGCGATCTGTCGCCACTTGAAGCCGTGCCGCCGCACCCCCTCGCAGATGATTGCGTCCTCGCTGCTGGTCCACATTGTGCGTGTGTGGTCGGAGCGCCGGCCATCGGCAGTGGGATCGAGGGGATCCGGAGGGGGCGCCCAATTCTTGTCGATGCCGCATGCTGCGAGAAGCTCGTCCAAATTCCGCCGCCCCTCAATCGAATCGCCGAGGCTGTGTCTGCGCTGAAGCCGGTGCCATCGGTTGCGCACTCCGTCGGCTGTGCGGCCCGGCAACTGGAGGGCAATCCTGCCCCACTGCGTTCCAACGCAGCGGAAGGTGGCGAGGATAATGACGTCCTCTTCGGAGCGCCACTCCGCCTTGCGCGCGCTCGTTCCCTGGCCTTCGCCCATCCCCAGCAGCGAGAACTTTTGCTTCTGTGGGGATGACGCGGGGTCGCGGGTGGCAGCGCCAGAGGAGGGCGGTGTCCTGGGGGCGTCGTCGCAGGGTGAGTCGGGCTGCATGAGCTCATGCAGCTGCTCAAAGTCGGCCGCGCCGATGTGGATCTGCCCCAGCGGGTCGAGCACTCGCATGTTGGGCCGCGGCAGTTGTTGGCCCGTCATGATGAGGCCGTCCGTCCCCGCCCTACTGGGTGCGCAACGACGATTCCTGTTGATTATCCGCCGCATTGAATTGGGATGCATTTTACGGGGTACGGCAAACAGGGACAGGTGAACGTGCTTGAGCACTTGAGCACCGGATAGGGTCGATTCCGCATGGGATACCCATCACTGAGCCGACGATGCTATGGGTAGCCCCAGGGTGGCGCCCACCCCCATACCCTCAGGCACTTGCCTGCGCCCTGCCCGCGCACGCCGCGCACGCCCGCGCACGCCCGCGCACGCCCGCGCACGCCCGCGCACGCCCGCGCACGTCCGCGCACGTCCGCGCACGCCGCACTACGCGGCACTGCCCAGGTTCCCTCACGCTCAGATTCCCTCACACTCAGATTCCCTCACGCTCAGATTCCGTGCAAGGGGGTGCCGAGGTATGCCACAGGCCGGGATGGAGTGAGATCTTGCGGGGCAGGGCGTGGGCTAGTGCGCGAGGGCGCAGGCAAGTGCCCGAGGGCATGGGGGTGGGCGCCACCCTGGGGCTACCCGTAGCATTGTCGGCTCAGTGATGGGTATCCATGGTACGGGACCCCCTCACCTCCATCGGTCTATGCGTCGCAGAGCTGTCACATGCCAAGTTTAGTTACAGTGGGTTGCGGGCATTCCGCATTCGCCATTATCTCGCCACCTTTGTGGCGTTTGTTTGGGAGTTGGGTACTGGGTAGCAGCGCGGCCCCCCGGCCCCCCAGGACCCCACTATGCACTATAAGGGCCTCCAGGGCTCGCACCTCAACCTCACAGACCAGCGCATAGGGCATAGCGCCATAGGACGTATTTTCTTCTCATGTTCTTCTCATACTTTAAGTCATAACAAAGGCTGTGTCTCAGGCTGTGAACCGAGAGCCGAGAGATCAAAACGGGACGGCCAAGTGAGGCCATAAGTGCCCCGCATGTGCGGCGCGAGGAGCAAAAGGATACGGCGGCTCCCTCTCTACGTATACACTCACACACGACCCCACTACGCACTAGTCTTAACATGAGAGAGAGACTCGCCGAGTCCCGAGAGCGCGAGAGGCGCGCTCAACCAACAGCGCCGTCATCAAAAATCGAATCTCGATGCCTGGAGCGGACACCGAATCGCAGTGTAGAGAGACTACCCTCTACCGATCCGCACTCGCCCGCCCTGTCACGCGCCGTCGCCGGCGTCACGTCACCTGGAAGGCGACGATCTCCCCCGAGGCGTAGCCCACCGCGACGGTGTCCTCGGCCAGCCACAGCAGCGCGCATGGCTCGGCCGCCTCGCCGGACGGGTGGGTCGCGTCCTGCCGCACAAAGGTGTACAGCTGCGGCTTCATCAGCTGCGGCTGGGTGGGGTTGCCCTGCCCGCCCTTGCGCAGCGGCAGGCTGCGAGGCTGCCACACGCGCACCAGGCCCTGCGGGTCCACGGTCGCCAGCCGCGCGGGAGGCGTCGCAGGGTCGGGTGGCCACTCGTCGGTGGGCGGTGGGGCGACCTCGCCTGAGTCGGCACCGCGAGACGCTCAGCCCGACGCCACCGTGTGGACGTGCGTGCGTGCGTGCGTGCGTGCGTGCGTGCGTGCGTGCGTGCGTGTGTGCGCGCGCGCGCGTGCGTGCGTGCGTGCGTGTGCGTGCGTGTGTGTGCGTGCGTGCGTGCGCGTGCGTGCGGAGGTGTGTGCGGAGGGGGGGGGTGGAGGGAGGGGTGAGGCGGGGGGCGGCCGCACCGCCCGCCCACGCGACCGCCGCCGCCCGGTGGCCGATGCACACCCGCGGGACAGAGTCGGGCTTGCCGGCCGCCGGCCGCCACGGCTGCGAGCGGTACGGGTGCGGCGGCTGAGCGCCCGTGAAGTCAAAGACGACCGCCTGGCTGCCGCTCGCGGCGAGCCCTCCGCCGTCGGCGCTCCACTGCACGTCCTTGCCGTCGGTGCCGCAGTAGCCGCGCAGCGTGAGCGGGCTGGTCACGGGGGAGAGGCCCCACAGCTTGAGCGTGCCGTCGTACTCCGCCGCCGCGAGCCACTGCCCGCTGCTCGCCAGCGAGCGCACGACGCTGCCGATCTGCAGCTCATGCACCGTCGCCCCGGCGCGAGAGACGAGCCGCACACACCCCTTGACCGCCAAGGCGTACGCCCAGTGGAGCGGCTCTCCGCGCGGCGCGGCGCAGAGGGCGTGGACGGGCGAGGCGAGCTCGCAGACGTGCTCGAGCGTGCCGTCGGAGAGGCGGTAGCAGTGCGCGACCCGGCCCGCGGCGGCGACAAACGAGGCGGAGAACTCAAAGGCGCCGTCCCCGAGCACCGCCAGGCGGGAGACGGGGTGGCATCGCGGCCGCTTGCCCGCCTCGGGCTCCTCTCGCACGGCGTGCGATCGGACTACCGACCGGCTCGCCACACTCACCACGCGTGCGATCCCGTCCTCGCCTGCCAGCAGCAGGGTCTCGCCGCCGGCCGCCCACGCGACCGCATTCGGCGGGTCCTCGTGCAGCTCCTCGGTCGCGCCGAGCAACGACAGGTCCGAGCCGTCCACAAAGGTGACCGAGCCGCCGATGGTGGCGGCGGCGAGCAGGCCTCGCGGCGAGCGGCTCACGAGCTCGAGCGCTTCGGTCAGCTTTGCGGTGAAGCGAACCTGAAGGCCGCCTCGCGTGGTGGTTGGCTTCGGAGGCGGCTCCTCCGCCGCCGAGCTCCTGCCCTCGAAGGCGCGCTTCACGGCGAGCATGGCTGCTGGGATGCTGCTGCAGTGGTAGGGGGTGGCCTCCGCCGCGCAAAAGCCTGTGCAAGAATTCTCAGACGAACTCACAGCACACTGGCATTCGTGCGTTGCCCATCTCTACGGGAGATGACTGCTCTATTTATTTATTTAGCACACTGGCACGACAAGGGCGCGGACTGGCGCGGACTGGCACACTCACCGGCTCACTCCTGCAAGAAAAATCTTGAAAAGACCGCGAAGCGGGCGCGATTCGTCGACCAGGGAGAGCTATCAATAAATAAATAAAACGGGCACGCCAAACGAGGGGTGGGAGAAGGACAGGGTCCCCACCTGCACGAGCAGGATCTTGGAAGGACGATCAGGGACACAGGGGAACGGGAGCGGGGAGCGCATCGCGACACACGGAGGGGGGCTGGGCAGGGTTCACCCACACGACAGGGTCCCAGGGATTCCCCTCTCGTATAGGACAGATTGCACCCGGCGGCACGGGGGCAGGCGCGGGCCTCCTACTGGTTGCGCTCTCCTAGTTCTCCTGCTCCTGAGCCCTTGGCCTCGACACCTCGACACCAAACCTCGACACCAACTCGACACCTCGACACCCCATGCCAACTCGACACCCTCGACACCCCTCGACACCCCTCGACACCATCTAGGCTGGTACCACGCTCGTCCGTGTCAAGGTGCCAAACTCGACACCTCGACACCCCTCGACACCGCTCGACACACCGCTCGACACCGCTCGACACCGCTCGACACCACCTCGACACCTCTGATGATCTAACACAGCAGAGACGTAGACCCATTGGAGTCACAGAGTTAGAAAATCAGGGTTGCAGCAGCAATACTTGGCGGTGGCAGTACTTTTATCCCTCAGTTGCAGCCTCTCAAAAGTTCTAGCTCAAGTTGCGGCTCAGTTGCACCCCTGTTGATGTAGCAAACATGGCAGTACTCAGGTAGCCCTCAGGTGCTGCACAGCACCTTATACAGTGGCAATGAATCCTCACACCGGTGAGCTTGGGATGCTTGTCGCAAAAAGCCTCCGCAAGAAAAATCTTGAGAAACAGGGAAGGCGGGCGGTGGAACCCTGGGACGGGATGGCATGCTGAGTGAGGCCCTGTGTACGTGCGTGGTGTACAGTGTCGTGTCTACTAGCTCCGAGTAGAGGCAAGAGGGGCGTTCTGAAGTTAAGGGGAAACCCGGTAAGGTAAGGTAAGGTAAGGTAAACTTCTCCACACACACGAGGTGGTGGGGCAAGGGGGGGTGCAACCCTCGCGTCTCCACGTCCAACGACAGGAGCCCCACGGCATTTAAAGTGCAAGGCCCGGTGCGCGTGGGTGAGCGGTGTGTGTGTGTGTGTGTGTGTGTGTGTGTGTGTGTGTGTGTGTGTGTGTGTGTGTGTGTGTGTGTGTGTGTGTGTGTGTGTGTGTGTGTGGAAACCCGGTACGCACATGGAACCAACCCTCGGGGAGACCCGTGTTTTGTGTTTACTTTCAAGCCTCTCTCACAGCACACTGGAAAGAAAGAAGAAAACTCCCTCGCACGACACTGGGCACGGGCAAAAAGAAAACGGCGTGGCGCGCTTACATTTGTCTTAGAAGAACATTGCCGCAACGGTTGGCGCCAGACCTCGCTCCTCGGCTGACAGCCGCCGTGTTTGGGCAGCAACCGGCAGAAGAGGGGGGCCCAAGGCCACTTTCCACGTCACCCTCGCGCTCAGATTTATGCAGGCATGACTCTGCGCGGAACTCGATGCGTCACAATAACTCGCGCCGACGGCGTAACTCGCGCCACAAGCACAGCCGCGGACTCATTCCCGCGCCCACGCCTCGACCTTCTTGGGCAGCAGCTGGTTCGACAGGTCCTCTCCGTGGCCTAGGCAGCCGTCTTCGCCCTCGCCCCAGGTAAACACGTCGCCGCTGACGGTGTTGGCGAGGCTGTGTCGAAATCCTGCCGAAACAGCGACGACGCGCTGGCCAGCCAAGGCCTCGACCTTCTTCGGCAGCAGCTGGCGCTGCTGGTCGCCGTGGCCCAACCGGCCCTCGCCTCCCCACGAGCCTCCATCGCCCCAGCTCCAGACGGCGCCGTCGGCGGTGATGGCGAGGCTGTGGAATGCTCCAGCCGACACAGCGACGACGCACCGACCTGCAAAGGCCTCGACCTTCTTGGGCAGCTGCTGGTGCTGCTCGTCGCCGTGGCCCAGCTTGCCACCGGTTCCACCGCCCCAGCTCCATGGAGATCCGTCGGCGGTGAGGGCGAAGCTGTGGTTCTTTCCCGCTGACACAGCGACGACGCGCTGGCCAGCGAAGGCCTCGACCTTCTTGGGCAGCTGCTGGTCCTGCCGGTCGCCGTGGCCCAGCTGGCCAAAGCCTCCCCAGCCCCAGCTCAAGACGGCGCCGTCGGCGGTGAGGGCGAGGCTGTGGCGCTCTCCAGCCGAGACTGCGATGGCGCGCTGGCCAGCGAAGGCCTCGACCTTCTTGGGCAGCAGCTGGTTCTGCTCGTCGCCGTGGCCCAAGCGGCCGTAGCCTCCATAGCCCCAGCTCCAGACGGCGCCGCCAGCGGTGATGGCGATGCTGTGGCTGCCTCCAGCCGACACAGCGACGACGCGCTGGCCAGCCAAAGCCTCGATCTTCTTCGGCAGCAGCTGGCCCTGCCCGTCGCTGTGGCCCAACTCGCCAAGGGCTCCAAAGCCCCAGCTCCAGACAGCTCCGTCGGCGGCGAGGGTCAGACTGTGCGCATCTCCAACCGCCACGCTCACGGCGCGCTCACCCATCGACGACGGGAGACGCGTCGGCGCGTTGAGCCGCATCATGCCCTCGCCGTGCCCGAGCAGCCCTGGAGCCCAGTCCAGCGCCCTGCCGCACGACGAGAGCCGCCCCTCGCCATCGATGAAGACGCTGTGCCGAGTGCCTGCCGCCGCCCTCGCCGGCGGGTTGTGCTCGCACAGCAGCGCCGAAAAGCACAGCCACCGCACGGCGCAGAGCTCGCCCTCTGGCTGCGCCGGAAGCTCGTAGCCGCGCTCTTGCGCCCACAAGCGGATGCCCTCCACCGCAAGCGAGGCGTGGAAGAGCAGCGAGACGGCCGCGACGCGAGCGATGTCGGCGGGGTCGCAGCGAGAGAGGGCGCGCACGAGGAGCTCCGTGGGGAGGTCGAGAAGGAGGGCGGGCGGCGGCGTGTCTGGCGAGAGAGCGGCGGGGGAGGCGGCGGCGAGGCGGCGCGAGCGGCGCCGCGGCGGGGTGGACATCGCGAGAAAAAGAAAAATACTGGCGGGCCCTGAAGAAACCGTTTTGATGAAGCGCGCAACTCACGAACCCAACCCGTGCCGACAACCCAACCCAACCCAAAAAGCACGATTCTCCTGTTGGGCCCTCATGCCCTGCGAGCGGGGCGGGGACCGGGGTGCGCGCCTCTGTGTTGGTGCGTCGCCCATCCATCTCTTATCACTTATGGAGATGACGGCTCTTTTTATTAATTACAATCTAGATAGGGAAGACTGGCGCGCACACTGGCAAGGGGATGGTGGTGGGTAGAAGAATGCGGAACGTCGAACGAGCAGCCAGAAGCAGTCGCGCGAGTCAGAGTCGGGCACGATGCGTCGAGCATTGAAACCGTCCGTTTCGTGCGACCGTCCCCAATACAGTGTTCCCCTGTACGGGGTGTGAACACCGTGTTCGGGCCCGGGGTTGCCAAAGAAGCAGGGCGGACTGCTGGCAGCTCGTCCACCTCTGCTCCTACCCGCGGGCCACGGCCCTGCTCGGTGACTCACGCCGCCGCCGAGACAGCGCCGGCGGCGCCGCCACCTGTGCCGTCGCCGTCACCCCGTTTGGCCTCAAACGGCGCATGTAGCCTTCCATCTCGTCCTCCTCCTCGTCCTCCTCCTCGCCCTCCTCTTGCACGGCGGGCGAGCTATCAGGCCGCAGCCGTCGGTGCCACGGGAGGACGGGTCCGTTGGCCGCCGGGCGGGCCTTGGCCGCGCGCTTTGCCGCACGCTCTGCGGCGCGAGGGGAATCCGAGGGTCAGGAGGCGTGGGGTACGGGAGCGCCTGCTACTTGCGCAGCGCGCACCGACCTCTCGCTTGTTCACCCCATTGGGCGACCGCTTGCGCGCGGTGCAGGTCGTGAGACGGCGGCAGCGCCTGTGCTGACCGCGGTCGCACCGCTCGCAATACGAGAGATGTGCAGCGAGCCAGCTGGGACCGACCGTCGCATTGGTGCCAGCGGCCTGGCCGCCGCTGCCTGCAGTTCCGCCAGTTGTTGGGTTTCGGCGCGCCGCCGCGCAGCCCGCCCTTTTCCCTGCCGCCGACACGACGCTCACTCAGCGCCAATGCTGCGCAATGCCAGGGGGTGGACAGCGCGCCACGTGGCGGTGGCGAGAGTTGGGGGTGGCTCCGGGGAGGCTATGGGGCAGTTCTGAGTGGCTGGGGGTGACCCGGACGGCATACCGCGCTGGACGGGTTTAGCCCGGCGGGGGGAGGATCCGCGCCGCAGGCCAGGACCCGCTGCACTGGAGATGGCAACTCGTCGGAGCTTCCGGGGTGACATCTAGGGGTCCCTGGTCGTTTCCGCAGGCGAAAGGATAAGACGAATTTTTAAATCTTGAGAAGCCCCGGGAAGGCGGGCGGTGGAACCCTGGGACGGGATGCTGAGTGAGGACCTGTGTAAGTGCGTGGTGTACAGTGTCGTGTCTACTAGCTCCGAGTAGAGGGGGCGTTCTGAAGTTAAGGGGAAACCCGGTACACGGAACCAACCCTCGGAGACCCGTGTTTACTTTATGGCCCTTTCCCTGCGAACGCGCACCCCGCCCAGGGCTAGGGCTCTCTTGCCCGCAACCCGATCCCGATCATCCGGCCCGCTGGGTGCGCTTCTTAGCTCCCCGGCCCTGGATGTGAGGTTGCCGACTGCACTCCAAGTAAGTGCTCCAAGCGATAGAGAGACCTCGGAAGCGCGAAGCGGGCGCGATTCGTCGACCAGGGTGGGTTACACAATAATTCTGTCTCCGGCGTGTACACGTAACACAAGAAGAAAGTCTCTCTCGTAACACGAATGAACAAAAACAAATTGGTATTGCTAAAAATCTCTCGAATGAAAAATTCTAGATAGATCTTTTAGCAAAATTCTCAACAACAAAATTCTCCCGCTCCCGCGCGCGCGCGACGAAGAACAAGACGGCTGGGACCGGCCCCAGCTTCGGCTGAGGGCTGACAAGCTGCCGAGCCCAAATCACTGTGAGATTCTTCTTGGTTTTCTAAAACTCTCTCGAAAACAGCCCCCCGAACACGGAAAAAGAAATCTGCCGCCTGGCAATTGGAGCTCCGGCCTGACGCTTCGATGGCCAGCCCAGAGGAGCCCGCCGTCGCCGTCGAGGAGGTCCAGGACTCTGCAGAGACCGTGATCGCCACCGTCGTTGCAATCGTGGCTGGCCTCATCGTCATCGTGATCGCCCTCGGCTTCCGGCGGAAGCGCGAGGCCGAGCGCGTTGTGGCCCGGGAGAAGGCGGCGGCTGCCAAGCGCAAGGCGCCTCCTCCCGGTGCGGTGGCCCGCGCCGACCTCTCTGCGGTGGAGAAGCTGGCGCGCACCGCCGGCGCCGACCCGGACGCCTTCCTCGCCGGCCTCGCCACCACCGAGGTTCTCGGCCGGCTCGCGTCGCCTCTCTCGCCGGCCGCCGCCGCGGCGGTGCGAAAGGCGCTGGCCGGCAAGGCGGAGCTACCGCCAGAGGGCGACGGCGCGGCGGCGGTCGCCGCCGCCCTGGTCCACACCCACCTCCGCCGCGGGGAGCTTCCCGCGCGGCTCTGGCCAAAGCGCGACGCGGATGAGGCCGAGGCTGCAGTTGAGGCGGTGGCGGAGGCGGCCGTCAAGCTGACGCGGCACGGGTTCGAGGCGGCGTGCAAGGGCGGGTCGCCGGAGGCCGCGCGCTGCCTCCTCCAGCTGCTCGCCTGCCTCCGCCTCCAGCGGCCCGCTTGGGACCACGAGCCGTCGCGCCGCGCCTCAGAGGAGGCGCTCGCGGACGCAGGCCGCGCCGCCCCGACGGCGCAGGCCTGCCGCGGCCGCGCCTCTTGACACGCGTCTCTGTGAGCAGGCCTCCCCCTACCGCGCCTCGCGGCGAGCGCCTCGGCGGCGTCGTGGATGGGCGGCGCGGGCGGCGCGGTGAGCGCTGGCTCGGTCGCTATGCTCAAGGTCCGCCTCTCGCGGGCCCACGCAAAGGAGGCTGCCGCCGCCGCAAAGGTGCGCCGCTCACCCCTCTCCACACCACCCCTCCCCCACACCACCCCTCCCCCACACCGTCCCCGCCGCACCCCTCCGCACCGCACCGACCCTCCTGCCCACGGCATCCCCGCCCCCTCCCCCCCCCCCGCGCAGCGCGGCGCGACCTCCTTCGCCGGCAAGTGGAGCACCGCCAACGGACGTGCGCCCGTGCGCGTGTGCGAGAGCTACACGTGCCTCGTCTCGCGCCGCGGCGGGCCCGCCGGCGGCGCGGAGGCGAGCGGCCGAGAGAGAGGCTTAGACGACGCGTGACACGATTGCGGCGTCGGTTCGCGCCCCTCCGGTGACGGTGACGGTGACGGCCTCTCCCCGCCTGGGCGCCAGGCGATGGTTGGCTTTCTCGAGGCGGACGTCCTCGACCCGGCGGCGCCGACGGCGGAGGCGGAGCTCAAGATCGTCGCGCCGCTCGAGGCGGGCGAGTATGAGCTGCGCGTGCAGGCGCTCTCGCTCGCGGTGCTCGGCGTCGAGGCCTCCGCCTCCGCCTCGCTCGTCGTCACCCCCGCGCCGATCGACGACGCCGACGACCTGGACGACTATTGAAGCACTGGCGGTGACGCCTCGCGACGAGGAGAATAAATAAATAAATAAACAAAATAAAACGGACATCCCAAGCTAGGGCTGGGTCACGGATTGGAGATCCCTCACACCAAGATCGTGCAGGGCGGGGACACATGTCCCTAAATCCCATCTCGTCACAGACTTACCGTTTTATTTGTTTATTTATTTATTTTTTATTGTTTTATTTATTTAGCTTTTAGGCATTAAGGCTGTGGGGGGTCGAGGACAGCCCCCACACCTTTCCGCAGGATTTTGCAAAAGCGAAGGGCGCATCGCCGCGCGGGGGCTGGGCACAGGGCACAGGGGATCTCTCTCGGCGAGCTCTCGAGAATTCTTTTCGAAACCAGTCGGAAATCTGTGCTCCTGCATGTTCAGCCGAGTACGCAGCCCCACCCGGAGGGCGGGCGACAAAGCTTCGCCGCGCGGCACGGTCGCCACCACCACGGCTGTCAGCGTGGAGGATGCCTTTGTGATCGGCGCGCTCCACCGCGGTCAGATTGGTCCGACGTACAAGACAGCTGGCCGAAAAATACCCGCCGGTCTGCGGCACGCCCATCCCGCGCGCGGCCGCACCGACGCTGCTCTCTGGCTCGCTGCGCGCCGCCCGGCGCGGCCCGCCCTCGCGTGACACCTTCACCCACCACGGCCGGCAGGCTCAACGTGCGAGATGTCCTTCGAGTTGGATTGCGCGTCGGTGATGGCGTGGAGCTGGGAGGAGCGGAGCGGCGGCGACGTCGTCTTCAAGGCGGTCCTCCCCGGCCTCGACCGTGACTTTGAGGAGGAGCTGTCGCGCGCCGCTGGGTGAGAGAGACACACTTCCGGGACACCTCCCCTCGCGCCGACACGGCGTCACTCTGCCCCTGCGGCTTTGGCGCCTAGGCCGGGCGTGGCGGCCGAGGGGGCGGTGCTGAGCGCGCACACGAGCGGCGTGCTGCGCGTGCCTGCCGGCTCCGTGATGCTGACCTGGTCCAACGTCAGCGGCTGGTCGGAGCGGACAGTCAGCTACCGCGTCATGAGCTGCAGCCGGGACGCCCTCGAGATGGAGCGGGAGCGGATGGCGGCGGAGGCGGCGAGGGCGGCGAGGGCGGCGGAGGAGGAGGCGGCCCTCGCGCGCAAGCAGCTGCTCCTCTCAAAGGCCGAGATGCAGCCGAGATGCAGCCGAGATGCAGCCGAGATGCAGCCGAGATGCAGCCGAGATGCAGCCGAGATGCAGCCGAGATGCAGCCGAGATAGCCGCAAGCCGCTGGTCCTCTCAACGGCGAGCGCGAGCACGTTGGCGCGTGCCTCAGGCGTGCCTGTGACGCGTCCGCGACACGCCCTCCTCTCACTGCAGGCGAGCAGTGTCGCGAGCAGCTTTGCGGCGCTGCTGCAGGAGCGGGCTGCTGTCGAGCAGGCAGACGCCGAGATCTGGGGGGATCTGGGGGGGGATCTGGGGGGATCTGGGGAGATATTGAGGGCTGCTGTCGAGCAGGCGCAGAAGACACGCGAGCATCACGCACGCACGCACGCACGCACGCACGCACGCACGCACGCACGCACGCACGCACGCACGCACGCACGCACGCACGCACGCACGCACACAACTAGGCCAGCCTCGCTCCTCTCGCCCGCACCCCACCGCCCCCTGCCTCGCCGCCCCACCGCCTCGCCGCCCCACCGCCCAACCGCTCGCCGCGTCACCGCCTGACCGGGTACCGCTGGCGGCGGCGCAGGCGGAGGCGCAGGAGGCACTGGCCGCGTGCGATCGCGCAGAGGCGGAGGCGGAGGCAGCGGCCGCGGCGGCAGCGGCGGCAACGGATGAGGAGAGGTGCGGCTCCGGCTCCCGCCGACGTCCCCATTGCCTCGCTCCCCTCGCCCCGCCCTCTTCTCCGCTGCCGCGCCCCCTCCCAGCACGAGCCCCCCCTCTCGCCGCTTGCTCCTCCTCAGGGAGGACCTCGAGGCGGCCGCAGCAGCAGCAGCAAGGCACCTCCCCCCCCCCCTCCCTCCCCACCCTTTCGCCAGCCGCGCCCACTCCCGGAGTGCGGTGGCGACGCCCCTCCCTCCCCGGCAGGCGATCCGAGGAGGCCCGGCGCGTGGCGCGAAAGGAGGTCGCAGAGGCGGTCGCGGCGGACAAGGCGGCGATAGCCGCGGGGGCGGCCACGACGGGGCAGCGGAGCAAATAGCGAGAGGGGCCAGTTTCCCCCTTCCATGTGAGAGCACCGTCGTTGTCGATACCCCGCGCCACGTTGCCACCGCATCGCTGGATGGGAGGCCACTGCGTTCGTCTGGCCTGCATTTGAGCCGCGCCGTGCCGTGGCGTTGGCTATCGCGGGAGGGCCAAGACAGCTCGTGCGGTTTTGGGAACGTCTTGATTGTGCCCGAGTCGTGTATGCCGTTGGAGAGAGAGAGAGCGCGCGCGCGCGATGATATTTACTAAGACCCATAAAGTCGTGGGGCACATT
Source organism: Emiliania huxleyi CCMP1516 (assembly GCF_000372725.1). Classification (NCBI taxonomy): domain Eukaryota; phylum Haptophyta; order Isochrysidales; family Noelaerhabdaceae; genus Emiliania; species Emiliania huxleyi. Next base: position 91,800 of record NW_005195368.1, read on the forward strand.
TTGGTGAATTCTTTTCCACCTCCTCAAGCCCCAACTCTGCCGAACGCGACACGGCGACGCCGAACTCTGGGCCTATTTCATCGCGAGACATGCCGGGAGTCTGCTTTCCCGCCGATACCGAGGGCGTGCGCTCCACGTCTGCCTTTGGAAAGGAGGTCTTCAGTGCCGTCGCTGCTGCTCTGGGCGACGAGCCGCTCGCACAGGCCATCGTGAGCGAGAAGGACTGGCGCCACACGTACAACGCGCACATGCTCAAGGTATTCGAGGCGCAGCTTCGGGCGGATCCGGCAGTGGCTTTGGCCTCGCTAAAGAAAGGTCTGGAGAAGGCGACGGCCATGGACTTTGAGCCCAAGGACGGCACGCCTGCTGTGCCTCTTGCTGTGGCTGGGTCCATTGACGTCAAGCCTTTCGGAACTTGGGCAATCCACGGCACTGGCAACGCACTGAAGACGATCTCCGTGCCGTACAACGGCAGCGTCCTTTCAGGCGCGTCGCTCAGCTTCCAGCTCGACAAGTGGGTGCGTCGAGGCACGATGGAGGCGGACTGTGCCGAAGCCATCAAGGAGGGCGTCCGGCTCGACACGTTCAAGGGGCGCACCTTCATTCTGATCGGAGCGGGCTCGGAGCTCGGTCCGCTGCGCCCGCTGCTGCTCGCCGGCGCGACCGTCGCTGCCGTCGCCACGCGCAAGCCGCAGCGGTGGGCGGAGCTCATCGAGTTTGCGCAGACGACTGCGGGCACGCTGCTGCTGCCGGTGCCTTCGGGGGTGGCGAGTGACTGTCCGGACGTGGCGGCGGTGGCGGCGGTGGCCGGCGCCGACATTTTGGCGGAGACGCCTGCGCTTGCCGCTTGGGTGGCGGGTGTGGTGCGCTCGTCCGCCGGGCCGGTGACGCTCGGCACATACCTGTACGCCGACGGCGAGGCGAACGTGCGTATCACCGCGGCGGCCGACGTCCTGACGCAGGCGGCGATGCGCGCGGCCGCCGCCTCGCGCCGCGAGCTCAGCCTGGCTTACCTGCCCTCGCAAACGGTGGCACACGTCATCCCCGCAGCCGCGGCGGAGGCGCAGCGGGCCAACGCGGCGAAGGCGCCCTGGTGGCAGTCGATGATGCGCTATCGTCTCGCCATACGCCCGCCGCTCAGCGGCGCGGCGGGCAGCGCGGCCGCGGAGCCGACGTACGTGCACGACGCCTACTCGATGACGCAGGGGCCAAATTACGCGCTCGCGCAGCACATGCGCCAGTGGCGCGCGATGCTCGCGTACACTGAGGGCTACGCCGTCTCCGCGCCGATGGCGCCGGCCGCACGGACCGCGTCCATGCTGCATGTGCACACCGTCGCGACGGCGCTCGACGGGTTCGGGTATTTCCGACCCCTCGAGGCCTTCGAGCCAGACTGTCTGCGCGCGTGCCTGGCAGACTCCACCTCGGGCAGGAGCTGTGCTCGGACGAGCCCCCGCTCACAGATGCCTGCCGCGACAATAGGCGGCGCTACTCGCCGTGGAGCTCTCGACGCCGATGCCGGCGCTGCCCTCGCCCTTCCACCTCTTCACTCGCCATGGCTTCCACGGCGGCTTCTGGCGTTTCCCGTACTCCTCCGACAGCATCGGCTCTTCGGCCTACGTCCTCGGCATGGTGCGCCCTTGGCGGAAGGAGGCATGAGTTGGGCGGGACGGGAGCAGGGTTGCGCATGTAGTCAATTAGCACCACGGCCCAGTGGGGATTTTGGCCTCCTCAGTGATCGTCTGGGCGAATCCTAAATGGCATGCAAAATGCCAATACGTCTCGTTTTTTGTGCGCTAACTTGTAGAGCACCTTGAAAAACTAGTATGTCTTGGACCGAAAAGTTTCTCGATGAAGTGGGGACGGACACCCGTGAATGGCCTTAATACGAAACCAGAAGGGACACACACATGAGTCATGACGCCGCACACACACACCGTACCGCACCGGGCACCGCGCGCGCACGCCCACCGCCCCGCCTAGGTGGGAAATGTGCCGTGCCAACGTCCTCCAGCAAATACATACCCCGTCGCATCTCAGCGCTCGCCTCAGGCGGTCACAGCGACCGGCTCGCCAACGAGCTCGCCCTCCGCGGGCAGCCCGACGAGGATGTGCGGCGAGCCCGCGACCATACACGCGACCGGCTTGTCAGCGCGCGCCTGGAAGATGATGCAGCAGGCCTGCGTATATGGAATGCCGGCACCCACAAAACCAAGCTGCGGCAAGTGCAGCTCCTGCGATGCGCCTGGCAGCTCGACGGGCTTCGCGAAAGACGACCAGTTGCTCACCATGCCGCAGCGCAGTCCCTGCCCACGCGAGGAGAATCGACTCATGTGTGAGCCGCAGCAGCATCGGTTCCATCAGCAGCACAGCTGCTGCGGGGCGCAGGCGGCTGGGGGGAGATGGGGCGGGTGGCGCGCTGTGTGTGTGCGCGCACGAGGTGCTCGCGGCTCGAGGGCAGGTCGGTGGACGGCGTGGCGGCGCGGCGAAATTTGGCGAGGGAGCGACGAAGGAGCGAAGGCGTGGCCACGTCCGCCAGCCTGTACAGGACAACGCTCTCGTAATTGCCTGCGAGGCTCATGGGCGCGTCCGGTAGCCTGCCCCGAAAGTTGACTGCCATCATGCCGAGGCCGAAGCCGCCACGCTGGAGGAACCAGGATGTGATGACGTCATTCGTCGAGACGAAGGCTGACGCACCCGACGCCTTCGCGGCCGACTTCTGCGCGGCAATGTAAGTCTCGTCCACATGAAATGTGCGCACCTCCACCGTTGTTCGCAGCAGTGCCGAGTACAGGAGGCCGCCAATGCAGTTCATGACGAAGCCGGGGTTGAAGATGGCGCGCTTGCCGTCGCCCAGCGCTGCGTCAATCGCGTCGCTGACGCCGGGCCGCCGCTGCGCGTCCAACGCCACGACGTTATCGTTCGCGCTCAGCATGTTGTGAAGCATGTAGAACGTGTGGCCATCGCCGATGACATGGGACATGCTGACGACCAGAGCGAAGCGCATGGCTGGATCGTCGCTGTCTGGGACGAGAGTGACGCGAAAGATGGGTACCCCGAAGCCTGGCTGCCCCTTTTTGCAGAGCAATGTGGCCACGGCTGCGCCCATCTTGCGCATAGACGTCCCACGGCTCAGCGGGATCTCGCCCGCGGCGCAGGCTCGAAAGACACCGACGTCTGCTGTGGAATCGTAATGGGCACGTTTTGCTAAGCGTATTTGCGCCTCCGTATTTGCAAATACAGGCGAACAAATAAGGCACGTGAAATCGAGTGTTTTGCTAGCGTATTTGCCGGGTGGCCGTATTTGCGGCGTCAAACCCAACTTTTGCCAGGAGCTCTTTCTCAAAATCTCGTGCACACATGTCCCTAAATTATTCACACATGAATGCTCACATGGCCGGTAGCATATGCGCCACACGCCCTGACCGCTCCTCTGGTCCGGCCGCCGGCCTCCGCGGTGGCGGCGATGTCGCAGCGCCACCCATCGGCCAGCCCTCAGATCGATCGATCAGCGCTCAAAGTCGGCTTCAGATCCGAGAACGCTGCTGGCGCCGCCGCCGATCCCAGCGGCGACGCCAGCAGCTTCCTCTGCTCTCCAACGTGCCGAGAAGCGACGCGGGGGTGCTCGGCCCGCAATGCACGACGAAGGCTCCGCCGGGCGCGCGTCGGCCGGTCCGGTGGCACCCTCTGCGCACGGCACCTGCCGGCGCCCCGACGACAGCCGTCGCGCCACCGCTGATGGAGGGGCGGTCAGCGCCGCTGCCGCCGCGCCGCCGGTGGGAGGGGCACTGGTGGTGGCCTGGGCGGCCCTCCGCCGCCGCTCGACGCGCTGCGAGAAAGGGGAGAGATTGGGGGTTCAGAAGGACGGGCGGGGGCGGGGGGGGGGGGGGGGGTGCCCCACAAAACCCGTGAGGCGCGCGGGATTGGGGTTAGGGGGAGGTGCCCGGCGGGATGCAACCCAAGAGCCCCCATTGTTCATGTCCCGTCCAGGGGGGAGGGAGGGAAAAGGGGCCGGGAAAGGGGGTAGGGGAGGGCGGCGTGGCCGCTCGTCGACGATGCGTTCCCACGCATCAGACCCCACACAGTGCCACGTCTGCATTCGCAACAATGAGCGAGACGAGCGAGGACGATCACCCGCCCAGCCAAAGTACGCACGCGGAGCGCGCGAGTAGCGTGCATGAGGCCCGCGTAGAGCAGCATCAGCCGCCCCTCCGACCACTTCATACTTTTCGCCTTGGAGGAAGGCTCCACCACGTCGGGCTCGGGGCTGGCCGTGCCCGCCGTCCCGCCGACGCCCGCCCCAGTCTGGTCGGCCTGCGAGCGAGGGATGGACGCCGGTGGGTGCCGTGGGCCGGCCGTGGCCGACTGTGGCCAGCTCGGGGCCAGCTCGGGGCCAGATGCGCGCACCATGGTGCGTGGCGAATACAGATACGGCTGTATCTGTATGCGTGGCGAATACAGGTGCACGCGTCTCCGGAACTGCCGAATTTGCGCATACAGGGAGACATACAGCGGGAAATACGCTTAGCAAAACGTCTCTAATAACACTTGCCGTTTTCAAGCCATCCGCCACACCACGGGTTGAATTTCAGAATTTCTGCCACGCGTGTGGCGAGGTATTCGGCGGCCGACGCGTGTGAACCTGAAAAGAAGGTGATGGTGGACACAGAGTTTTCCTCTGCGAGGAGCGTGGAACGCTCGAAAGGGAGCAGCTCCAACACGGACTTATTTCCCTGCCTAGTGTCTTATTTAAGTCCCGAACTCTCAAGAGAGCTCTATTCACACCCTTTGTGCGTTGAAGACCATAGGCAATGTTTGTTTACACCCAACCGACGAGTGGCTGGGCCCTCTGACCTGAGCTGTAGCCTTGGTAGCTGTGTGGTTGAAGCCCTCATGCCGCCGGCGTACGTCCACCCCCCCTTCGGAGGTGGTTCCCCCAGCGGCTGGCCACAGGGCACAGGGCAAGATGCAGTTCACAAATGGTCAGGCTCGCAGTGGGGACCGGTCAAAGCCTCGACTGCAATTCGTGCGGCCTTCCGTCTCCTGAAATATAAGGCCGCTGCGGTAACGACAGCAGTGCCCGCTGCGGCGGCGAGAACCATTGTGCGATTCATATACATAACCAGACGCTGCCGTGCAGCCGCTGTCGTCGGCTGATGTTTGGTTACCTGTTGCGCCACGCGCGAGCCTCGCAGAACAAAGGCGCAGGATTTTTTTGAGCAGCCATGACTCAACTGCGTAGTAACGCAATCCCGTCCGCTCGATCGTGCCGGTGAGACGCGAGCGAGCGGGCGCTACAAGAGACTACACACTTACATCGATCTCATGTGAGCTGGCAGGAATATCTACTAACTATGATCTCGGCGGTAGGCAGAAATCTCGCCGTTGGGCGCTGACTATTCTAACAACGAGCCCCCACAGCAATAGGGAAGAAAGCGAAAAGAACACACACATACGGCTTTATATCACATCTCGTCAAAGTCTCAAACGAGCGCGGAGGTCTGAGCTCAGCTGGCTGAACGGTAGACACGAGGACTAGGGCCGAGCAGCCGGTCCCTCCCAGCTCCCTGTGTGTGAGCGAGCGGAGGAGAGACAGCAGACAGTCCAGGACAGCCCCGCTTAGTTGAGGTGCGCTTGATGACCGAGAGTGAGTGAAAATGGCTTCCGCGTTACTTTAGCCCTCCCCGGTCGGCTTTACTTTAGCCCTCCCCGGTCTACGTGTAAAGACCAGAGGGCTAGAGCGATTTCATCGTTCATGAACGCCCCCAGAGGCGAGTGTGGGCCGCCTGGTGTGGGTCTAGAACACTCTTGCACACGTAGCTCGTGGAGGGAGGAGATTTGACACGAGAGCAAGCAATAAACATAAAATAGCACTCGCACACCAAATACACACCAGCACATGCACACACGTGTGTCCTGTCTTGGTCTCCCTCAGGCAACGGCACCGCCAAAGGTTGCGGCGGCGAACGAGGAGCGGCGAAGCTTCGCGCACGATCGCTCCGTCCTGCGGCGAAGTTTGGCTGCAAAGCTCGCAGCCTTCAGGCCGATGCGCGCCTCACTGGTGGTCAGCGCCTCGCCACCTGCCGACTCGATGAGCATCTTCTTCATGTGCTCGACAGCCTTTTGCAGCTCCCCCTGCGGGACGACAGAGCTGGAGATGGTGATGCACATGCGGCCGTCGACGCACACGCAGCAGACGAGGAAGTAGGTCGCCACGCTGTAGGTGGGCGCCCAGTGGTATGTCACGCCGCCAGCGCCCTCGTGCATCGAGCGCAGCCCGTAATTGTTGAACCAGAAGATCTTGCGCGGGTTCGCGCGGTAGCCGCTCATGCCGTAGACGGTCTGGTTGATGAAGCTCCACGCCGCGTTGCCGGAGAAGCTCTCGATGTGGTCGATCAGGCTGGCGTAGAACTTGGACGCCCACGACTCGCTGCTCAGCTCGTCGAGCGTCGGACGGGTGCCGAGGCCGATCAGCCAGTTCCCGCACACGTTGCGCTCGACCTTTGGCATGTAGTAGCGGCTCTGGCAGCTGACCTGCGTGAGGAGGATCGGACGCTCGACCTGGTACTGCTTCGGGACGATCTTTGCAGCTTCCGCGCTGGTCGTCATGAGGTGAGCAAACGGCTTGAGCTTCCTCGCCCTGAGGGCGGCGGTCATCTTTGCTGTCTCCTCGAGACTGAGCGACTCGATTACCGAGCAGCACTCGGGACTGGCACAACCGAATGCGTCGAAAAGCTCTCGCGAGAGAAGCCACCGGCCGTACTGCACCGCCATCGTGTAGCTGGTCCCGACCGCGCAGCGCAGCGCCGGCATCGCCCCGAGCTTCTTCTTGAGCTCCTCGTTCTCGGTGTCTAGCCGCAGGTCGAGCTCGGGAGAGCCCACGGCCGGCCGGACGAGCGGCGCCTCGCCGTCGTAGTACGTGGCGACGAAGCCCTTGATGAGGTTGAAGCAGGAGGTCCCATCGAAATCGCGAAAGTTCGTGTATCCGACGACGAAGGTCTTTGACGGCGCAGTCAGCACGTGCACGTAGTGGACTGTGGCTGTGGACGCCAGGTCCGTCATGCGGTACTTGTGCCACACCTCTGGCTTGTTGACCGTGTCGGGGATGGCGGTGACTAGGATCCGTGCCTCGTCCTCCGCGAAGCCGTTGCGCACGCGGAAGGCATCGAACGCGTCCTTGGCCTTGGCTTCCTCCCACGGCTTGGGGATCTCAGTGACGTTGCAGACGTCGACGAGAGAGAAGAGCTTCCGAATGATGCGGTTGCTGAGAGGCAGGGTCGTGCTCGCGGCGAGACCGTGCGCGCCGCCATGGTAGGTGTATGCGATGAACCAGGTCCACAAGTTAAGGACGAGGGAAATGCAAAACGTGACGACGCCGAGCGGGACCCACATCACGAGGCCGATGGCGTTGAGGATGGGCCCGGTTGTCGTCATGGGCAGCCACTGGTACTTTTGCGGCGGGTGCGGCGGGTAAGGGCAATCCCCCTTGGCGTGGAAGGCGTCCCACTCGGCGCGCCACATCGGCGAAGGACGCTCGACGGCAGAGTCGCTCAAATCAAGCTGCTTCGAGTCGATGTCGGACTGCTTGATGGGCTCTTGGAAGCAGACACGCGCGGACCGCCGGCAGGCACGCGCGGACCGTCGGCCGTTGACGAGGGAAGAGCGGCGCTGCATGTCTGGACGGAGAGAGGAGAGGAGCTAGGGAGTCGCCGTTGCCGCGCATGAGGAGACGGGAGCACCTCCTTCCTCACCGACTGCCCAGGTTTGACCCTGGTTACCGGCATTACCTCGTTTATTCGTCCTTAGTGATCAGGCGAAAGATCGGGGGAGCCGCCTTTTGGTACTAAGGAAGTGCCCAGCCTCTTCAATCTGACGGCGCACGCAATGCATGAAATTTCCAAGTCGAAGGAGTGCTCGATGCGCAAGCAAGCGGGGATGGCCCGCCACTCGAACCCGCAAGCGGGCGTACGAACGAACCGCGAGCGGCTCGCACTCGTGGCACACAGGCGTCGACAGACGGCGCCGGGGCTAGGCGACCGAAGAGGAACTACGGCAAGAACCGCACACCACCCGCTGACGAGCGCTCGCGGAACAGGTCCGCGGCGCCCGCCAGGGGCGTGCGCGAGACAGGGCTGCGCTCGGAGCCCTTTTCTGTGAGCCGGGATTCCCTCCCGGCGGGGGTTGTGGCGGAGAGCCGGCATGGGAATCGCCGGCCCCCACCCAGGGGGTGCCCCTGCCAGGCGCCGCAAGCGGTGCCCGACAGGGGCGGGTGCCCCCCCGAGAGGTGGGGGCGGGGTCGTGATCCGGCCTATCGCCTCGGCAAGGTCCTCGGTGTGATTCTCAACAGTCAGGCAGGCTTCCAACTTTTTGCGGGGTATGGTATGGTACTCTCACGGCCCAAAGGGTGGGGGGGTAGTATGGTCCTGACCGCCCATCCCCGGTCTCCGGGAGGCTGGGTCTGTCAGCAGGCGGGGGGGTATGGTCTCGAGGGTTAGGTTAGGTTAGGTAGAAAGACGAAGAACAGCCAGGCTCGAGGCGTACCATACCAATGTTGCCTCTGCTTGTCGGCGCGCAGGCACTGGTGGTTGCGCCTCCGGCCGCCGGACAGGATGCGATCCGAAGCCTGATGACGAAGCACGATCCGATCCTGCTCTACGTTTCCAAGCTGCTTGAGCCGGACGTGGCGAGCGACGCCGGCGCACTCTACGCGTGGTGCCGCCGGCTCGATGAGCTCGTGGACGACCCGGCAGTGAGCGGCGACCCAGCGACGACTGTCGCGCGCATAGATGAGTGGCGGCAGCGGCTGGACGAGCTGTGGGAAGGCTCTCCACGCGACGATCTCGACGCGGCGCTGCTCGTGACGCTGCGGCGCAACCCGTCTCTCGGCGTGCAGCCGTTCGCCGACATGCTCCAGGGCATGCGCTCGGACGCGGTTCGCGCGAGGCGCGTCGAGACGGGCGTTCGTCCGGGATGGCTAATAATTGATGACTGATCCACGACGAATCAGTAATAGGCGCGTCGCGACGGGTGCCGATCTGGAAGAGTACGCGTACCAGGTGGCGGGCACGGTCGGCCTGATGCTGCTGCCACTGCTCGGCGTGAGCGAGGAGGAGGACGTGGCCGCGGCGCGCGGCCCAGCGATCGCCCTCGGACAGGCAGTCTCGCTAACCACCCTTCTCCGCCACTACCGGACGCGCATTCAAAGTGGTGAGTGACTACTCGAGGATAGGCGATCCAGCTGATCAACATTCTCCGCGACGCTCGCCCCGACGCCGCACTCGGCCGTATCTACCTGCCGCGGGACGAGATGGCGGAGCGCGGCGTCGACGAGGCCGCAGTCCTGGCGCTGCAATGCACGCCCGCGTACCGCGGCCTGGTTGCGCACACCCTAGAAGCGGAATAATGTGTGTTCTTGTGTAGTCCAGCCAGCGCTCGAGAGGAGACGTGCTTCCACTGTATTCCACCGTAGTCAGCTGTATTCGCTGTACTCGCCTCCCTCGTACTCACGCGGTGCTCTGAATACGCTGCACACAATCCCGTGCTCCCGCCCTCATGTTGGTGCGTTCACCTCTTAGGTTGCGCACACCGCAGAGCGCGCTGAGGCGTTTCTGGGGCGGGCGGAGAGAGGCGGCCGATCGCAGCCCAGCACCGGCCCGCTCCTCTCGCTCAAGCCTTCCACGAACCTTCTCGGAACCTTCCCCTAAGGCGGCCGATCGCTGCCCGGCGCCGGCCCGCTCCTCGTGGCAATCATCGCCGAGCCTCCTAGATGCGGCGCACGGACGCAAGCACTCGCGGCCATCATGCCCCAGCACTCAAGAGCAGCGAGTTTCATGAGACCGCGTCCTCCCTCTTCCTCAGCTTGTGTCTGTGTGCATGCACTACACAAAAGCACATCCCCGGGGCCCAGTCGCCCAGATCGCACGCACGGACAGTCGAGAAGTTGCATGCACACACTGCACACACCAGCTCGAGCTGTACTTGCATGCACACAGGTCGAGTTGTACCGCGACTATCTGACGGAGCTCGCGCGCCGCGGCTTCGACAACCTGAGCGCGGGGGGCGACCGCGTGTCGATCAGCACGCCGCGAAAGGTGTGGGCCACGCTGCGGGCGCTGGCAAAGGTGCTGCGACCGGAACCGGCGACGTGGACTTTTTAGTTTTTTGTGTTGTTGTGTGCGCGCGCGCGCGCGCGCGCGCGCGGCTCGAGACGAAGGACCCACACCGCGGCCTGGTTGCGCTCGGCCTCACGCTGCGCTCGCTCCGCTTCGAGGCCGACAAGGAGGTGGCGGCCGCCGAGGGTTGCAAGCCCGACGGCGGCGGCTCTGCGCCCGTCTTCAAGCTGGGCTCGTGCGAGGGCCTCTCGCTCTACGTCTCGGGGAGGCTCCTCGCGAGGACGGACCGTCCTCGAGCCGGGACCGACTGCCCGTCGTCGGTGAAATGGACGACTTCCCGCGGAAGGGCGATGGCAGCTTTGCCCAAGCATCCCCCGGCGCGCGAAGGTCCAAGTGTGGTTCCAAAACCGCCGCCAAAAGCTGAAGAAGGAGGAGGCCCGCGCAGCCGCGGCGATGGCGGCGCCGAACTCGACACTCTGGCGCGCGGGCCGCGGCGCCTTACATTGCTCATTGGGAGCTTCTCGAGCCTTCCGACTAGTTTTTTCGGCGCTCCGACTAGGGCGCGCGATGCCACACCAAGCCCTTGTCCCGAATCCGGCGCCAAGGTCTCGACAGCATGTGAAAATATACCACACCAACCCCATGGCGCCCGCCCGCAAGCGAGCCCGCACCGCCGGCGAGGGCGGGGCTGTGACGGTCCCGGATGGCTTCGAGCCGCCCCTCTTTGGCGCGCGCGTCGTCGGCCAGGTCACCACGCTGCCGCTCGAGGGAGAGGACGGCCCTCTGGCAGCGCTCGGCGTGTACGGCGTCGCGAGCGATCGCGCGGGCGCCTGGTACGTCACCACTCCTGACTCAGTGCTGCACGTCTCTGCGGCCGGGCGCGTGCGCCGCGTGGCAACGCTGGTAGGTGTCAACCTCCGCGGCATCGCCATGAGCCCGGACGCCAGCGCGCTGTTTGTGGCGGACTTTGGCGGCCACAAGATCCTACAGGTGGAGGCGACGACTGGCGCGGTGACCACTCTCGCGGGCAGCGGCACCGTGGGCAGTGCTGAAGGCGTGGGCGGCGCGGCGCAGTTCTATAGTCCAAGCGACCTTGCCATCAGCCCAGACAGCAGCGCTCTGTTTGTGGCTGACTCACACAACCACAAGATCCGGCGGGTGGAGGTGGGGACTGGCGCGATGACCACTCTCGCGGGCAGCGGCACTGAGGGAGGCGCTGATGGCATGGGCGGCGCGGCGCAGTTCTACCTCCCAATCGGCGTCGCCATCAGCCCGGACGCTAGCGCGCTGTTTGTGGCGGACTTCGGCAACCACAAGATCCGCCGGGTGGAGGTGGCGACTGGCGCGGTGACGACGGTGGCGGGCAGCGGCACCGAGGGCAGTGCCGATGGTGTGGGTGGCGCGGCGCAGTTCTACTACCCAAACGACATCACCATCAGCCCGGACGGCAGCGCGCTGTTTGTGACAGACGCCAGCCACAAGATCCGGCGGGTCGAGGTGGCGACGGGCGCGGTGACGACGGTGGCGGGCAGCGGCACTCGCGGCAGCACGGATGGCGTGGGCGACGCGGCGCAGTTCAAAAACCCACTCGGCGTCGCCGTCAGCGCCGACGGCAGCACGCTGCTGGTTTGCACGAAAGGCGGTGGCCTCCGCCAGGTCTGCGTGTCGGCGCCTCCTCCGCCTCCCACCTTCGCGCCGATTGTGGTGCCGCCCTCGACCATGGTGGACGACTTCGGAAAGATGTGCGGCGACCCCACTCTCCCCGAGGGCAAGGTCACCTTCATCGTCGGCGATGACGAGGAGCGCTACGAGCACGTGAGCAAGTGCGTCCTCTGCGTGCGGTCCGTGTTCTTTCGGACCATGTTCGGCATCGGCATGAAGGAGCGCGACGCCGCCGAGGTCACGGTGCGCAACACCGATCTCGCCACCTTCACCGCCCTCGTCCGCTACCTCCTCACCGACCAGCTCGACCTCGGCGAGGAGGGGGGCGGCAGAGCGCAGCGCGCGCTCGACCTGCGACAGCTGGCGCAGATGTACCAGGTGCCGCGCCTCGAGCTGCTCTGCGCGCAGGCGCTGCAGGAGAGCGTCGGGCCGGCGAGCGCCGTGCCGCTGCTCGAGGCGGCGCACACGATGGGCGACGGGCGGCTCCTCGCGCAGTGCCGCCGCTACGTGGCGGACCACGCCGCCGAGGTGCGGGCGAGCGGCGGCGTGGAGCAGCTGCGCGACCTCGGCGTGGCCAAGGGGCTGCTCGGCGACGCGCTCGACCAGGTGGCGGAGCTGAAGGGGACGGTGGCGGAGCTCGAGTTGGAGCTCGAGAAGGTCCGCACGCAGGGCTGAGGTTCGGGTTGCACATTCTTTGTGGCAGCGGCTTTAGGGCGTGCGCGGGAATCGGTTTGCAATTTTGCACGTGACGGCGTGCGCGAGACGCCTGCACGTTTGAGTCCTCGTACGAAGTGGGAGAAACTCGTTGATTTCTGTGATGTCTGGGCACATTATCGCTGCCAATTTCCATCGCAAAATTTCTTCCGTGGTGGCGAAAATTGTTCGCCGCGAAAATTCTTTTTCGCGCGAAAGCCTAGCTGCAGCGCACTTGGACGCACATTATTATGGGCCTTCTCCTCGCACTGCTGCCCGCGGCAGGCGCAGTAACGCCGCTGTCGACCGCCGTACCCGGCGGCGTCATCGCTCCCAAGCTCTCCGTCCGGCCGCCTCTGCCAGAGGAGCGCGGCAAGGGCGGCATACTCGCCGCGGCGCCTATTTCGTGCATGGAGACCATCGCGCGCATTCCCCGCGGGCTGGTGCTGGCTCCCTGCGACGCGGCGCGCGCCGCGGCCGCGGCGGGCGGCCGAGATCCGACCTGGGCGTCGGAGCTTACGGCGGCCGCCCTGCTGGCGATGCACGAGAGCGGAGCAAATGAGCAGGCGGCGGCTCTGAAGGAGTGGGTGAGCTCTTGGGAGGCGGGCGGTTGGGGCGACGGCGCAGACCTCGGCAACGACGAGGCGAGGCACGGCCGGGAGAGGCACATCCGCGACACCCGAGACGCAGCCGTGAGCGACAGCCGAGAAGCGGCCGAGACGAGGCTGAGATGAGGCTGAGATGAGGCCGAGCTCTGCGCCGCGACGAGGCTAAAGCCACACTGGTAGGTCCGCTGGGGCCCGCGCGACGTCACAGGCAGCCTCTCGGCGAGATTGAGCGAGATTGAGCGAGAGTGGCCACCCGATGAGGTCTACTCGCAGGCAGCCTCTCGGCGAGATTGGGCGAGATTGAGCGAGATAGGCAGCCTCTTGGCGACCGGCTCGGACAACGACGCGGCCATCTACTCCAAGTTCCGCATGCCGTGCCACCCGGTCGTGCGTCCGCCTCGGCCTCGCGACCCCTAATTAGCAGTGTGGTCATGGAATCTCAATTGCTACTCAGGTCGTGCACCGCGCGGGCCTCGGCCTCGCGGCGCTCACGCGGGCGGACAAGTCCGCCGCGCTCGCCGCGCTCCAGTGCCGCGGCTCCAACTTCCGCGCGATGCAGGACCCGCTCGCTGCGCTGGTGGCGGCCCGAGTACTCTAATGGATACACATGATTGTTATTCACCAGGACCCGCTCGCTGCGCTGGTGGCGGCCCCTACTGCGCGGCAGACCGGCTCCCCCAACGAGAGGCGCGGGCCTTGGGGGGAGGGGTGGAGCAGTTCACACAACAGCACGGCCCCGGGCCCGAAACCGCACGACGGCACAGTGACGCTGTGTAGTCCACGCTGTCGACGGACTGAGAGAGCGCCCCTCCAATCATGAGTGGAGGCCGTCTGCATGGTGAGTGCGTGCTTCAGAACCCCCCCCCCCCATCGGCAGGCGGCGGTGGGATGTCGCCGACGCCCTCTCGCGCGTTCTCTCGCGCGCGACGACTCTCGAGGCGGGCGAGGGCGGCGGCGAGGTCTGCGAGAGATCGCCGAGATCTAGCCGAGATCGCCGTGGGGCTCCTGTCGTCTAGACGTGGAGTCGCGAGGGCTAGCATGGCCCTTGCCCCACCACCTTGTGTGTGTGGAGAAGTTTACCTCACCTTACCTCAGGTCTTTGCCGTCGTGCCGCTGCACGAGCGCCTCGCGCACTGCGGCGCGCGCGGCGAGAACACCAAGCTTCGTCGGGGGAAGGGCGCGAGATTGCGCGAGATGACCCGAGGTGGCCCGAGATTAGGCGAGAACACCAAGCTCGTCGGGAAGGACCCGGTGGGCAGGGAGGGCGGCGACGCCGACGTGCTGCTCGTGGCGACGCGCGACATCGCCGAGGGCGAGGCCCTCACGCGGGACTACACGCGCGCGCCGCGCCTGCCCGGCGACACGAGCGACGGCCCGCTGCGGCTGCTCTTGCAGTTTGGCCTGCCGCCGGCTGCCTGGGTCCAGCCGGATGAGTAGACAGAGGGGGGTGGGTGAGTTGCGGTTGCGGGTTGGCGCGAGAGAGACGTAAACAGCTCCACCGCACAGACGCTTGTGTTTCGCTTTAAAAAACCGGTACAGCTCTACTGTGAGATGGGTAAACGAAGGAACAGGTCCCCGCCCGTGGCCATGCGATCTCTGTGCAGCGGGTTCTTCCACGCTTGTGGCTTGACGCTTCTCCCCGCTCTGTACCCCACGCGCACACGTGTGCGCGCCTGCGGCTGCGCGCCTGAGGCGTGTCGGTTTCTTGTGTTACTTCTTTGCAGTTTGCTCCTATTGTTATAGGGGAAGGGAGTCAGCCGTACACCACCGCCCCAGCACGGGTGTTCACCGTTCTAAATTCGATCCCTGTCGTAAACGCCCCGAGACATACCTTGGCTACCCTCACTGCGAACAGTGCCCCGGAGACGGAGAGTGGACCCGATCATAAATCTCTTCTGTGCAGGGTTCGCCTCTCTCGGATAGGAACCCTACGTTCGCGGGTTGCGAATGGGCACGTGGGCGACGCGGCAAAACAGAGCCTCGCACCCTTTCGCCCTTCTCATCACTGCCCCGGCGCCCACGCGTCGAACTTCTTGGGCAGCAGCTGGTTCGACAGGTCCTCTCCGTGGCCCAGGCAGCCGGTCTCGCCCTTGCCCCAGGTCAAGAAGGCGCCGTCGCCGGTGATGGCGAGGCTGTGGTGCGCTCCAGCGGACACAGCG
Source organism: Emiliania huxleyi CCMP1516 (assembly GCF_000372725.1). Classification (NCBI taxonomy): domain Eukaryota; phylum Haptophyta; order Isochrysidales; family Noelaerhabdaceae; genus Emiliania; species Emiliania huxleyi. The sequence continues at coordinate 107,034 of NW_005195368.1, forward strand.
ACCACGCGCTGGCCGGCAAAGGCCTCGACCTTCTTGGGCAGCAGCTGGCGCAGCTCGTCGCCGTGGCCCAAGCGGCCAGAAGCTCCATAGCCCCAGCTCCAGACAACGCCGTCGGCGGAGAGGGCGAAGCTCTGGCCGGCTTCAGCCGACACAGCGATGACGCGCTGACCAGCCAAGGCCTCGACCTTCTTTGGCAGCAGATGGTCCTGGAAGTCGCCGTGGCCCAGCCGGCCATGGGCTCCACCGCCCCAGCTCCACACGGCGCCGTCGGCGGTGATGGCGAGGCTGTGCACGAGTGCAGCAGACAGAGCGACGACGCGCCGCCCCGCCAAGGCCTCGACCTTCTTGGGTAGCAGCTGGCTCTGCCGGTCGCCGTGGCCCAGCCGGCCTAGGTACGGCCGCGACGCGAGCGATGTCGGCGGGGTCGCAGTGAGAGAGGGCGCGCACGAGGAGCTCCGTGGGGAGGTCGAGGAGGCGGGCGGGCGGCGGCGTGCCCAGCGAGGGAGCGGCGGTGGTGGAGGCGGAGGCGAGGCGGCGCGAGCGGCGCCGCGGCGGGGTGGACAAAATGCTCGCGCCGCGGAGAAAAAGAATTTAGATACGCGCCTACGGCATTCGCTGTGGTATAGCCCCTCATTCAAACAGCGCCTGAACGCATGTCGTTCAGGCGGCACTTCTCTCGCGTCGGCTCCGCCGAGCGCTGCACAGAGACCACCAACGACAGGTGTGCGACTACGCGCTCGTCTACGCGGAGAAGAAGAACGACGGCGAAGCGCCGTACTCGGTCTCCTTCACCGCGACGCAGAGCGGCGACGTCATCGTACAGCTGCACCCGCACTCGCAGCTCGAGCGCGCTGTGCGACACGAGCGGCAGGCGCAGGCCACGGAGCCGCCTGCGAGCGCGAGCCCTGCGGCGCCGCCCGCCCCTGCCGCCGCGCCGCCAGCCGCGGAGCCGGCGCCCAAGACGTACGCCGCCGCAGCCGCATCGCAGCCGCAGGGTGCCACCGCGGGTGGCCAGCCCGCCGCGCCTGCGGGCCCGGCCGCCGCCGCGCGCGTGCCGCCGCCGCCCAGCGGCGGCGGAGTGCGCGGCTGCTCCTTCACTGTCCCTAACCCGGGCAGGAAGCGTGGGCAGCAGCAGCGCGGCAAGGGCCGCGGTGCCAGGGGCCGTGCCGATGCTGGACCCCGTCTCGTTGACAAGAACGCGCTGTCCGCGCGCGGCAGCAGGCCCTCGCGCCAGTCGCGCTCGCCGTCGCCCGACTCTCCGCCCGCCAAGCGGGCCGCCTCCGCTGACTCGTCCGGCTATGAAACCGATACGCCGGACGAGGTGCAGCAGGAGGCGGTCCGCAGGGTATGCGGCGCGCTCGGCATGAGGGAGCAGTTCGAGGCGGCGATGGTGGCGGGCGAGCTGCTCGAGATGCTCGAGAGCTTGCCGCGAGGGGCGGTCGAGGCCTCCGTCCGACAGATGCGGGGTTACAACCGCACGGACGAGTGGCCAGAGCCCATTCTCACCAGCCTTACCCCGCAGCGCGGCCGCTCGCCAAGCCCCGTCGATGAGTGGTCAGATGGTTAGTGCCCGAGAGCGAGGGGTCCGGGGGGGAGCACAAACATAGGACGCCCAGCCTTGCCCTCGTGCCACCGAGTGCATATCCTATGCGAGAGAGATCCCCTGTGCCCTGTGTGCCCAGCCCGGGAGGCACTCACCCACTAGCCCGCTCGCCCGCGGCCCACTCACTTCCGCGCACTAAGTTAGTGCGTGTAGTAGCCGAGCCCGCCTCCGTCCGCCGGCGAAGGGCACTACGAGCGGCCCGCCGGACCACTCCCCTCGCGGCCGGCCGGAGGCACTCACTTCCGCGCACTAAGTTAGTGCGCGTAGTGTCCCGGCCTCCGACCACGACTCCCGGGAGCACTTCACCACTTGACCCGCCTCGGCACACCACTAGCCCTCGTCCAGCTCACAGACTAACTTGCGCCGACTTAGTTCCCCGCAGGGCCCGGGACCACTCACTCACTACCGTCGGGTACTTATTTTAAGAGCAGGTAAACAGCAATAGATCCGGGTGTAGTGCCGGATCAGTTCCTGGAGCCAGGGGGACCGATTCGCGCTTGCCATGGGACCAATTGCTAGACACCCGGGCCGGGGGGGGGAGGGGGTACAGGGGGGCCCGCACAGGTGGGCGAGCCAAACTCTGGCGGAGGCAGCCCGCTCACCCCCAGGCGCCCCTCGAACCGGAGGGTGGTCTGCCGCCGCTGCGCGGTCGGCGCGCCGAGCGCGGGAGACATATCAGCTTCGCGCCACAGATGGGGGGACCGATTCTCAGCAAGTTTGGCAGCGCGGGCAGTGTGAAGGATCGATTGCTGTACAACGAGGGACCGATTCCGTGAGGGCTGGGTATCGATTAGGCCGCTTGAGGGCCGGATCTATTGCTGTTTACCTGCTCTAAAAATAAGTACCCGACGGTACATCATATGTGCTCTTCACACGACCTGGCGAGCAGCTGGGAGTGGCGCGGCTATAGCAGACAGCGGCATTCGCACTCCGGCTGACTCCGCACCGCTCCATGGCCGCCAGCGCCGATCAGAGGATGGGGTTCATGATCTGGTGCTCCAACACCGTCTGCGACGACGGCACGGAGCTTAGGAACGACGGCCCAGCACCCGAATTCATCATCGCCACTCTCGAGGAGCGTACGGGGTTGAAGCGGCCACCTAACGCGGTGGCCTGCCGCCTGGACGACCTCAACCTCTACTTCACGTCCGGCGGGGCCATCATGCCGGCGCGTGTTAGCCACTTGCCGACGCAGCCGCTGAAGAGCCAGACCGCGGATAGTGACAGCGTCGTGCGCTGACAGCGGATAAGGATCGTGCTCCACTGCAGCGCGCCGGCGCCCAGGGCTTTCGACCCTCCGGAAGAGGCTGGATCGCACCGCGCCTCTACACGCGTGCGGGAGGAGGCTTACTGAACTGCTGCACCGCAGTGCCTGCTGGTGGCGGCCTGGCCCTCCCTCTGAGCCGCTGCAGCGGCGCAAAACGGGAAGAGATCTCTAGGTCAAACCCACGCGCTCGTGACCCGCCGAGGCGACCCTCGATCTCAGAGGCACTGCGAGAGAGCGAGGCCTGTCTGCTCGTCTGGGGGACTCTGTTTCGGAGTTCGGTGTCCGTGCGTGTCTCTGGCACACGGGGCAAAAGTCCGACGAGGGCGCGTGTCCACGTGAGGTACTAGAGAGCGCCGCAGCGGGGGGCTCTCCACGAACAGGCTCCGTCCGGGCGGATGACAAGGAGTAGGCTAGCCTCTGTTTGAAGCAGGAAAAAGGGTGATCACGATGCTTTACCCCAAGTGCTCCGCAACATACGACACTGCGTGGCAGGCTAATCTGACGCCCGGCTCGCGGCCCGGCTCGCCCACGCCTCGAGCGCACCAGGAGGGAGCGCCTCGAGGTGCGGGTAGAGGGGCGGCGGGCGCTGCAGCGCGCGCATCCGAGCCGGCGCGCCACTCGGCCCCGCAACCGCGAGCTGCAGCATCGAGCCGCGCAGGTCTCGAAGCAGGCGCCTGCATGGATGTCCGTTCATCGTTAAGCGAGTGGCAGCTGAGGCGCGGCGGTCTCGGGTCTCGAAAGAGGAGGCGCTTTCGCGAGGCGCGCAGAGAGAGGAGCGTCGCAGCCGCGTCCGGCGTGGCGGCCTCCGTCGCCTGGCCGGGTGAGGCCTGCTGCTGCTGCTGCTGCTCCAGCAGCCGCTCGTCCTCCTCGAGGCTGGTCGGGTGCGCCGCCTCCAAGCCAGCGCACGCCGCTGCCACAACCTCCGCCACCCTCACGACCGCCTCCGCCTCGCCGTCCCCCTCGTCCTCCTCGTCCTCATCCTCGTCCTCCTCCTCGTCGTCAAGACCAGAGGTCTCATACGCGTCGAGCCTCGCGGCGAGCTGGGCCGCCTAGAGGTGAGGGAAGGTGAGCTTCTCCACACACACACGAGGTGGCGGGGCAAGGGCCAGGCTAGCCCTCGCGTCTCCACGTCTAGACGACAGGAGCCCCACGGCATTCAAAGTGCAAGGCCCAGTGCGCGTGGGTGAGCGGTGTGTGTGGTGAGAGTGTGTGTGGGGGGGGGGGAGTGTGTGTGTGTGGGGGGGGAGTGTGTGTGGGGAGTGTGTGTGTGTGTGCGTGCGTGTGTGCGTGCGTGCGTGCGTGCGTGCGTGTGTGTGTGTGCGTGTGTGTAAGCTGCCTCCGCTTCGGTGGCGAGCGCCGCGCGCAAGGCGAGGACGCACGGCGCGTCAACGGCGCGTGCGGAGAGCACACAGCCGGCGCTGCCCAGCCTCAGCAGGGCAGCCACCCGCTGGCTGGTCTCCACCCAGCAGGCGCCGGAGGGCGGCGCGGCGCCCGAGAGCTCGAGCAGCTGCGGCAGCGCGACCGACACGGTGTCGTGCGGGTTGTGGCGCGGCACGAAGCCGTAGTACTTCGCAAAGTGGGCGTTCGGGTGGTCGCCGTACGTGATTGTCACCTCGTCCCCCTTTTCCAGAGGGCGCGCGGCGTAGAGGCGCACGCACGCGCCGCGGCGTCCCGCGGCAGAGAAGGCGAAGAGGGCGGCGGGCGCGACGCCGTCGTGGTTGGCCAGGTCTACCATCGGGACGAGCAGCCTGCGTGTGCCGTGCGGGCCCGCGCGCAGGCGGAGACAGCGGCTCCACACCAGCTGCAGCGCTCGCCGAAAGGCGGGCTCGGCGGGCGCATCCAGGCCCGCCGCCTCTGCTGCGTCGCACGCCTCGAGGTACTGCTCATGCAGCCAGAAGCAGGCTGCGTCGGCGTCGGCCTCGAACGCGTCGTCCTGCGCGGCGGAGAGCGCCTCGGGCTCGAGGAGCAGCGGGAGGGCCGGCGACTCTGCAGGCCAGCTCTGGAGGAACGGCCGCCAGTGCTCGTCCCGCTCCCGCTCGAGAGCGCTGAGCGCCAGCTGGACGTTCCACGGCAGCGACGCGGTCCACGGTGGTGGCTCTGCCGGCAGCGGCGCGCCGTCGCCGGCGGTGGAGAGGACACACTCCAGTGGCACCTCGAGCAGAACGTCTCCCACGGCCGAGCTTCGCTGAGCAACCAGGCCTCGCAGGCCGGCCACGGTGGCAGCGCCGAGGTGAACGCGCCCGCCGTGAGCGTTGATCCAGCTTGCGAGCTCCTGAGTGCACGAATGGCTCGAAGCAGGAGTGGCGAAATCGGCGGGGCCCAGAGCCAGCGCGGCGAGCATTTTATTGGTGGTGATGGAGCCGGAAGGGGTGGAAAACAGAAATGCGGTGCTGCTGCGCGCGAGCTAGCGCGCCGGGAGCGGCGGGGTGGACATCGCGAGAAAAAGAACTTTTCCCCGCTCGCTCAACACTGGACCCTGTGCCCAGCCCTCTCCGCGCGGCGATGCGCCCTCCCCCCTCGCTTTTGCAAAATCCTGCAAAGGTGGGGACGTGTCTGTCCTCGACCCAGCCCTAGCTTGGGATGTCCGATGTATTTATTTATTCTACGACTCTTTGTTTATTTATTTATGGGCAAGGGACATGTCCTTTCTCCCACCCCTTGTTTGGTGTCTCCGTTTTATTTATTTATTTATGGGCAAGGGACATGCCTCTCTAAGGAAGGGGGCACAGGATGGCACGACAGAGACGGGCACCAACCAAGAGCGAACTCATCGGCGCGGGCTCTCTCGGCTACGGGACCGGCCCCAGCTTCGGCTGAGGGCTAACAAGCTGCCGAGCCCAAATCTCTGTGAGAGTCGTGATTTCTTGTTGGTAAAAATAATGAGCTACATACACTCAATCAATCAATCAATACTGCTGCCAGAGCTGGGGTGGGCGAACTGGGGGCGGCGCTGCGCGCTCTTCTATCCGGGCCGCGGACGCGCGGCACCTTCGACGCGCGGCTCGACACCGAGAACCAAGACACGCTGCTTACCTGGGCCGGTCAGTCATGAGTTTCTAAAATAAACAACACAGACATGATGGTTCACCCGTGGTAGCGTGTTCGACCGTGTCGTGCGCCTGTCACGGGCGGTTTGTATTTCCTTCTGAAATTCTTGTGATTCACACACTCCGTGAGGCGTGCCCGTGTCGCGTGTCAGTGCAGTGCCGACGGAAGTCAACCACGAGTTGACAGAAAAAGAAGACTGACGATCCACGTGCCCGCCGGGTTTCAAGGCGACGAGGACAAGGACAAGTCCAAAACTCGCGCACGCACGTCCCCTCCACGCTCCGCTCTCCGTGTCAATGGGTGCCGCCTGCTCCAACACCGCCAACGCGACCGTCGCCACCGGCGCGTACGACCCGACCATCAAGGAGGCCTCCCTGAGGTCCTACGAGGAGGCTCCGGTGCCTGCCGAGGAGGTCGCGTACGCCTCGCGTGGCCTCGCGCCCGAGGCTGCGCCGGAGCAGGAGTCGCTGCTGCAGCGCGTCTCGTCCAAGATAAGCGAGATGATCGCGCCGCTCACCGAGCTGAAGTGCACCACCTCGTTCCGCGCCGCAGACGCGGCGGCGGAGGAGCCGGCCTGCAGTGACGAGCAGGCCGAGGAGCCCAAGGCGTAGACGCACCTATCCGTGCTGTGGGGAGTGGGGAGAGCCATGAGTGAGTGAGTGATGAAGCGGGTGAGCTAACATGAGCGAGGGAGAGCCATAACATGTTAGTGTGAAGACTCGGCTCCCGAGAGAGCGTTGTGTGTGCTGATGCCGGTACTGTACATGCCGGTAAGGTAGGATAACTATAGGTAATCACACTACGTTCGCGCCTTCGAGGCAGATTCATCCTGGCGCTTCGCTCGCTCCGCTCGCGTTGCGCAGCTGGATCTGGCTGGCTACACACCTCGCGGCTTGCACATGAGCAGCGACGACAGCAGCGACGCAGCGACCCCACAGCCCAGACGGCGGAAGAAGAACGAGAAGCGGTCTCGGCATAACGAGTTGAAAGAATTCCCCTCCTCGGACCAGACATCTAACTTCTTGCTCGCAAAATTCTTTTATCTCTCCATCCGGTACGCGGGGACGTCCGTCCGCATAATGCGCTGCCATGCTTGCTCACCTGAGCGTGTTCGCGTTTGATCCGGCGTGCCCATGCATTGATGCGGCCTCACAGCTCGACGAGGCGGGCATGCTTACTCTGAGTGGCTTTCGTCCGAGCCAAGATTACGGCAGCAACGTCTGTCGAGCGTGGGACGAGCTTGAATACCCGGGCTGTCAGGAGCCGTGTGGAAATGAGTGTGTCTATGCGAACGACGGTGAGTGTGACGACGGCGGCGAGGGGTATTCTTATTCTGACTGTACCTTGGGTTCTGACTGCTCTGACTGTGGTCCACGGCCAGAACTCCCGGTCCCCGACTTCTGCCCTCAACAGTGGTGCTATGTGAACGGGACGCTCTGCAAGATCTCCAACCTTACCTACCGCGAGACGCAGAACTTCCCCAAAGTCAAAGGCCTCTTCTATTCATACGACACCTGCTCCCCGGGCACCGACTACGACGCCTTTGGACGGTTCCTCAACGCAAATTACGGGCACGGCATGACTCTGAAGGCTGCCGTGCCGACCTCGAGCTACCCGCTGCACTACAAGGCGGTTGAGGGGGCGCCGGTCTCGGAATACGAGGGGCCGTACGAGGATGACTCATGGCCGTGGGTGGGCGCCTACGTCGACTACGTACACGCGCTGGCGGCCAGGACTCCTTTCTCCGTGCAGCTGACTTTCGTGAGCGGGGGAGCGAGATCTGGGGGGATCATAAACAACAGCCCGTGGACCGCAGCCATCATCGACGTCGCCACCGGAATTGCTGATTTTGCGGCGAGCGACTTTTGGGTGACGACCGAGCGCGCCAACATCGTTTCATTCTCGGTCCCGATTCGACAGGACAAGGTATACCTCTTTGTGCCGCGCCCCGCCGTCGTCGAGACGGATTTCCTCACGGCCTCTCTTAAGATTTTTGAACCGTTCCGTTGGGACTTGTGGGTCACCATCCTTGGCGTCGTCTTGGCCATGTCGCTCATCGAGATGTGGCTGCAGCGTGGGCCGCGACGAGATGGGGAGTGGTCCGAGGAAGCCCCGCCGGCGCGCGGCTCGCGATGCAGCAGAGTAGCATGGTGGCTGCGGGTGTGGCTACAGAGCTTTGTGCAGGCGGTGATGCACATGACGGTGGGGCTGCCTGGCACAAAGGGGGATAGGCCAGGCGAGACAACCCTGTGGCTGGGATGGAGCATCCTGCTCTTCCTCCTGGTCAACGCGTACATCGCGAATCTCGCCGCAAACCTCATCTCCTTTGAGACAAACACGTATATCGACTCGATGCAGGCAGCTGTCGACGCGAGTCTACGGATCTGCTTAAATGAGAATCTCAAAAACGAGACCATCATCGCGTACCCGGAGGCCGCAAGTTTCCTCGAGCCGATTCCCGGATCGATAGCGGTCGACGCTCGGCGTCTGAGAGACCGCTATGCCGAAAAGGGCTGCGGCGCGATGGTCATGTCGATCAACGAGGTGCAGCGCGATCAGGGCATCGCGCGAGTTATGTGCTGCTTGAATCTCTTTGCGGCGGTGCAGGTGCTGAGCATCCCGCTCGCCTTCCCGGTGAGGCCAAGCCTCGTGGGCCCGCTCAGCTACTGGGTACAAAACATGAGCAGAACCGACCCGTTGGAAAGCTTCGACGAGCTGCGCTATCTCAGGTGCAGCGACGTTGCGGCTGTTAGCGGCGCTTTGCAGTGCGCCGACTCCACCGCCCAGTTCCATTTTCTGCCTCTCACCGACCAATTTGGGGTGGAGTACACCACGGCCAACCAGCTGCGCGCGTTAGCCAACTTGCTGGAGCAATCCTCAGATGGGGTTGCAGCAGAGGCGCCGGCGGCACCGCCGGCACAGCAGAACACGGTGGCTCTTCTCGGCCGGCGCCTGATGGCGGAGCGATCCTCGAATGGGGCCGCAGCAAAGGCGCCGGGGGCGCGGCCAACGGTGGCGCCGCGTAATCGCCGCCGGCTGCCGGGCGCTGCCGGCGGCGCGGGCGGTGCCGCGGCGGTTGTGTCAACCGGCAGCTCTAGCGTGTCAGCCGACAGCCACCTCTGGACGGATGTGGGGGCTGTAAACCAGGGGCTCGCCCAGTTGACAGTAGACAATTTTGGCATGGGATGGTTGTGCTGGGCCGTCGCCGCCGCCTTTGCGATCGGCATATCCTTGAGCCAGAGCGGGACGGGGCTTCGTCATGGGCTTCGCATGAGCTGCCGCCGCTCTTGCCCGAAAGAAGTGGAGCCGGTGGAGCCGCCGCGGCCAACCTCTTTCGCCTCGACCTCGGTGGGCGACTTTGAAGTACCGACACCGAGGACAACGCGAGGGAGCACTCTCGACGAGAGGAGAGTGTAGACGGAGTGTAGACACGCTGTCTTCCTCTACCGCTACGGCTACGGCCTACGCAAGATATCGTACAACACAAAACTGCACATGATATCACACCTCGGGGTGTGACGGAGAGACGGGAACGTCGCGACACGGCCGTGCGGACGCGTTAGTGCGCGCAGACGGCGCGCGCCACAAACGCGTTGAGCTGCCACAGCGCCTTCTCCAGCTTCGAGTTGAGCTTGCCGGGCCGGACGGCGCCTGAGCGGGCGCCAACCTGCTGCATCTCGTTGACGGCGATGTCCTCGCGGTTGATCTTGTCCATGAGCTCGCGCTGCTCGTCGCGGGTCGCCTCAAAGTCCTCCATCTGCATCGTGCCGGGCGGAACGAGGCAGAAGGTGGTGACCACGGTGCGTTCCGCCGAGAGCGGCTGCAGCCGGAACCAGAGGACCCGGTCCGGCATCGCGTGCAGCAGCTGCGACGGGAAGACGTTGTACAGGGCAAAGGCCTGACGCTCCGCCTCCGTTTCGAGGTGGGGGAAGCGGGGCAGCCCTGCCTCGAAGGCGGACACCTCACGGCCAGGGCGCGGCTTGGCGTGGCCGACAGTCCACGCCGGCCTCGCATCCTCGGTCCACGAGAGCCTGGCTGGGAAGTTCGGCTCAAATGTGGCCTCATGCGCGCCGAGGTGGTGGTAGCACTCCATAAAGGTCTCCACGACAATCTTCCAGTTGAAGGGGCAGTCGTAGGTCAGCTCGATGTACGACTCCATCTCGTCGGGCCGCCAGCTGACGAGGCGCTGGCTCATGCCCGCAAGCTGACTGCTGAGTGGCGGCGCGGCGCCGTCCAGGTTGACGTACACAAAGCCGTCCACAACCTCGGAACGATATTCGTGAAGAGGGTGCTCGATCGCATCGAAAGCGGTCGAGTCATCCATCAGAGGCGCCTTGATGCACGAGCCATCGAGTCGGAAGCTCCAAAAGTGGAACGGGCAGGTGAACGCTTTGCAGGTGCCGCGGCCCTCGCCGACCACGGGGGCCCAACGGTGAGTGCAGACGCGCGAGAGCACGCGCAGCCGCGTGCCGTCATTCACGAGGAGGAGGAGCTCGCCGAGCAGGTCGAGGGTCACGTAGTCGCCTTTCTCCCGCACCTGGCACACGTGACCAACACACAACCAGCCAGGCCGGAAGATGGTCTCGACCTCGCGCTCAAATAGCGCAGTGCTCGTGTACGCAGCTGGTGGCAGCGTCGTTGCGTCCTCGAGCGGCTGCTCAGCATACGGTTCGAGCGACTTGAGCAACGCGTGGAGCTCTGACCTTTGCTGCTGCTCCTCGTCGACCGTGTGGCTCGACGCGAGAGGGCCAGCCCGCAAAGGTCGGGTCGCTGGGAGCAGCGGCGCCGCGATGAGTGACGGGACCGCTGGCAGGGACAGTAGCATACGAGCACGCCCTACGCACTGCAGTCGCGCCGCCTCCGCCGCGCCGGGCCCTCGCCGGACTGGCTGGGGTGGTCGCAGCGAGCGAGTACCCGGGAACACCGGGGTACAGCGGTTAATTCTTTGCCTTTTCGAGAGTGCTTTAGCGGCTCCGTGGTTTACAGCGTCCAAATTCGGCACAGTATCGCCCTCGCCGCCGATGGCTTGGCGTGAAAAAAATTCGAGACAACTAAATGTCAATTGCACTTCTGTGCACAGCCGCCGTCGCCGCGCTCGTCGTCCAGCAGCCGGTCGTGTCCTCTCGCCGCTCGCCCGCAGTCATGTCCGCTGATCGCACATTCGCGCCCGCCGAGGCCAAGGGCGGCACCTCCGTGGACACCAAGAAGACCGCGGTCCTCTTCATTGAGTACCAAAACGAAGTGGGCGTCTGTCTGCCGCAAGCTGGGTCGGACACTCCCGCCCACCTCGCCTCCTCCCGCCTGCTCGCAGTTCACGACGGAGGGCGGCAAGCTCCACGGCGCCGTCAAGGAATGCATGGACGAGACAGGCATGCTCGAAAAGAGCTCGGCACTCGCGAGCAAGGCGCGCAAGCGCTGCACGCCGCGCCTCCCGCCGCGCCTCGCCCGCCGCCCTGCGGCGTCGAGAGGCAACGCTCTCTCGCCCCACGGCCCTCTGCTCCGCCCCCTTACCCCGTGGTTGGCGCGGCTCTCCCTCCTAGCCCTCTCCTCCCGCCCGTGGCCGGCGCAGGCACGGACGGCCGGCGCAAAGGTCTTCCACGCACCGATCAGCTTCAAGGAGGACGCGAGCGACAACCCGAACAAGGGAAGCTTTCGCAGCACATCCTGCTCCTTCTGCGAGCGCGTCTCTTCACGCCTCTGACTGTGAACAGGTCTGTCTCCTCACACACCTCACCGCCGTCCTCCCTGCCGTCTCTTTTGAACCACCGTTCCATGCCTCAACATACCTCCCGCCCGCGCGCGGACGATCTAGGCCCGCGGGTAGCCCCCTCCCCCACCCCCAGTGCCTCCGGATCCCGCACCTCAACTTCTCCCAGACCAGCGCGCAGCGCCAGGAGGACGTCGCTTCTTCTTCGCCACGTAGAATTCTTCATCACACTGGTCTGTGGGCAGGGCTTGGCATCCTCGCGGGATGCGCCGGCGACAAGCTCTTCACCGAGGGGAGCTGGAACGCCGACTTCCACCCGTCCATGCAGCCGCAGCCGGGCGACGTCGTCGTCCAAAACAAAAGGGGCCTCGACGCCTTCCCGGGCACTGACCTCGAGGCGCGAGACACTTCCGAGACACTGCCGAGACACTGCCGAGACACTGCCGAGAGACCTCCGCGACACCTCGCGAGCAGGCGCAGCTCAAGGCGAACGGCATCGAGACGGTTGTGCTGGCCGCCACTTCCCCGCTCCCTCCGGGGGCGTTCTCAGAGCCCTCCGAGCCTGGGAGATGTGTAGGTTGTGCTGGCCGGGTTCCTCACCAACTGCTGCGTTGAGTCGACCATGCGCACCGCCTACGAAAAGGTGCGCTCACCCACGCGCACCGGGCGGCGCACGCCTTCAATGCCGTGGGGCTCCTGCCTGTCACTCGACGTGGAGTCGCGAGGGTTGCCCTCCCCCCTCCCCCCCCCCAGCTGCCCCGCCAGAGGACAGCTTGCCTCTCCGTAGGGCTTCAACGTGATCACGCTGACCGACGCGTGCGCGACCGCCTCTCCAAGGGCACGCCCATGCGAGCAGCGTCTCTTCTCACCCCCGGGGGGCGTGCCGACAGGTGCGCGACGACCTCCAAGGAGGGGCAGGCGGTCACGGGCGGCTCGTACGGCTTGCGCGCCGTCGAGCTGTGACCAGCGTCTCCTCACACCTCCTGCTGTGAGTAGGCGGCTCGTATGGCATGTTCTCCACGCCGATGACGGTGGCCGACTACGAAAAGATGCTGTAAGGCCGGTGTGCCGGGCCTGCGCCGCGAGCGTGTCGCGCGCAAAGGCGAAGGACGCCCGACAGCCCGGGCCCCAGCGCGGGCGGGAGACGCGACACAAGCGGTCACGCTCTGTCGTTCACACTCATCTGGCAGTTCGGATGTTCGGTACTCCCGTGTAGTCGCGTTAGGTACATGTTGTATGAATGTGTAGTTGAGTAGGTCCATCCAAGCACCGGACACACGGAGTTTGACTTTGTGTGAGACCCGGAAGCGGAACCGACGTGCGACGTCGTTGCACGTTGGAACTTGTATATGTCCGCGCGCCGCCGCGCTAAACACGGGGCGCGCTCACGCCGCGCGCTCCATCCCCCTGTGCGCGACCCTCGCGTTGCTGTTTGCTGTTTCACGTGTCAGCGGCTTACGGTTTTGCATGTGCATGTGTGCATGTGCATGTGACACACAGCCCGGTGAGGAGCGGTGTTGCAGAGCACCCTGTGCGCTCACACCCCCGCCGCGCCGCCCTGCGCCCTGGTCACACGATCCCGTAGGCCGTAGCAAGGCCGGCCCCGTCTCCCACCAACCTCGCTCGGCCGCCGCCTTTTGGAACTCATTTTGCCGTGTCTGCGTGTGAACCGTGCAAAAGAAAGAAAAAACGCCTCAAATTCTTTTTGTTCAACACCTTCGCCGACATTTGGAACTCTTTTTGCCGTGTCTGTCGTGTCAACAAAGCAGAATGCCCAAGGAATTCTTTTTGCGCGCTTCTCCACCAACCCGATCGCCGAGACTGGCCTCTTTGACGACGGGCTCTCGGAGGAGCAGGAGCTGGTGCGCAACACGCTCCGCTCCCTCCACCCCCAGCGCGACGAGCTGCCGCCTCCCCAGCACCTTTGAGCCGGTTCCCGCCCTTCGGCGGCGTCAAGCGCTACGCGACTGACTCCGCCGAGTACAAGAAGGCCTTCTGGGAGGTCTTCCGTCGACGGTGTCAGCTACGAGGAGCTCGAGTTCCTGCACTACGCGGGCCCGGATGTGCGGGAGGTCCTGTTCGACATCGTGGCCGCCATCAACCAGGGCAGGGTGCACGACAGCGCCGCCGCGCTCTGGGGCGACCTCCAGCTGCTTGGGATCGAGAAGCGGGACGACAAGGGCAACCTCACTGGTGTCGCGGGGCGGGTTGCCGGAATGGTGGCACTGAGGCCCGAGGGGTGCGGGAGGCGCACGGCGGGGGCCGGCCTCGGGGTGAGGGTGAGGTCGGCCGCCGCCACCGGGGGTCGCCGCGCCGTAGAGCGGCCCGCCGGTCTCCCTGCTGGCGGTGCCTTGGCATCCTCTTGCGCCACGCCGCCGAGCCCTAGGGCCCGGACGACGTGGACTTTTCGGCGACCGGGACCCATGTCCGGCCGCCAAGTGGTGGCTCGCCGCCCGCTTCGCCCTGCGCGTCGAGTAGCGCGTGACGCAGCGAGTCGCCGTGGCACCACGGGTTGCGTTGCGCCCAGTCGCGGGCGACGCTGCGGCAGCTGCAGCCCAAAAATGCGCTGTCCGCTGCCTTGATTCGCTTGAGCGTGTCGGCGAACTGCTCCGGCGAGAGCTGGGGGTCGTGCCGGACATACACTCGTGCGTGTTGCAGTTCGGCCTGGTTGTTTGCGATAGCTTCGAGGTCGGGAGGGTCGCCTCTGAGCATACTTGCAAGGTACTCGTCGTACGCGCTCCTCAGCGCCCGCCGCGCGAGGCTGCGCCTGCCGAGCACCTGGCCAATGCGCTGTACCCCGAAGGGGTTGCCCAGCCCCAGCGGCCGGTGGCGCCGGATGTCGTAGCCCGAGCGATCTCGCGTGCACTCGTGCGCGCGCCACTCGGCGAATTTGCCCACCAGTATGCGCTGCTGCGACAAGCTCGAAAATTTCTCCTCCGCTTGCGGGGGGCTCTCCCCCGTCCGATTCGCGGCGGCCTCGATGGGTTCACGGGTTGTGACCCCTTCCTCTTGCAGCGAGCTGGCGCCGCGGCTAGCGGCCACGGCCCCTAGGCTCTCGTTCGAGCCGGTCGCCTCGTCCACGCCCGTCTCTCCCCAAGAGGTTGCTTCGCGTCGGATCTGCTGCAAGTAATCTGATGTCTGCTGCGTGTCCTTGATGGCAAGCCGCGAGAGGGCGTCCGCATTTGTGTTGCGGTCGCCCGGGCGGTGCATGAGGGTAAAGGAGAAGGCCTGAAGCTCGAGGGCCCAGGCTGCCATTCGGGTCGATCGTGACCCCTCCTTTTCCATCATATAGGTGACAGGCTCGCAGTCAGTGATGATGAGGAACGGTTTGGCTCGGAGCATCTTGGGCCAGCGCTTGGAGATGGCCAGGTAAACGGCGGCCGCCTCCTGGTCGGTGGGCGACCACTGCTGTTCCGAGCCACTCCACCGGCGTGACCAGTATTGCACTACGCGTTCGGTCTCAGTGCCGTCTGCGTCCGTGACTGTTTGGCTCAGGATGGCGCCCATGCCGATGTAGTGGCACGCGTCGACCGTGATCCTGAAGCTGAGTGCCATGTCCGGAGGCCGAAGCACCGGTTGCGATATGAGCGCCTCCCGGAGCCTCCGGAAGGCCTCGAGCTCGAGCTCGCTGGGGTCGCCCTTCGCCTTGTGCTGCACCCGCTGCTGCAGCGGCTCCATGATTATGGAGCACTCCGGGATCTGCGAGGCGTAGAAGTTGACGAGCCCGATGAAGTGCCGCATCTTCTCCTCGTTGCCGGGGAAGGGCAGCTTCTCGATGGCGGCGGTGTTGGCCTCCGAGGGCTTGTAACCGTCGCCATTGGCGACGTACCCGAGGAATTCAACCTCCCCCACTCCAACCTTGCACTTGGCCGCGCGCAAAGTGAAGCCGGCACTGGCGAGTCTGTCGAGGACCTGCCCCAGGTGCCCGAGGTGCTCCTCCCACGTCCTCGAGCAGATCAGGACGTCGTCTATGTACACGATGACGAAGTCGAGGCCCCGGAGCACCTCCTCCATGATTGCTTGGAAGCAAGCGCTCGCCCCTTGCATCCCCATGGCCATGCACTTGAACGAGTAGCGCCCGTTGGGCATGTTGAGGCTCATGGCCTTCGATGCCCGCGGCGTGGCCGGGATCTGATGGAAGGCGCTGTTCATGTCAAGCGCGGTCATGAAGCGTGCGCCGCCCAGCCTGTCGAGACATGCTTGCAGGGTGGGCAGGGGGTAGAACGCAGGCACAGTAGCAGCGTTGACCGTGCGGAAGTCGAAGGCCACCCGGTATCCGCCCTTGGGCTTAGGTACCACCACACAGGCGCAGCCGTGCGCTTCCTGCGAGGGCACCAGTGCTCCGACCGCAAAGAAGGTCCGCTGCATCTCGAGTATGGCCTCCTTCTGCTCGTGCCCCTGGTTGAAGTAGGGCTTGTTCTCTATGACCTTCGTCCCGCCCTTTTCTGGGTCGAATTCGGGGCGGAGGGTCACATCGAACACGCCCGCCAGGCAGCTCCCGATGCGGTCCCCCTTGGGGAACACGTAGCGCCTCCGCTCCGTGTAGGTCTCCATTAGCTGCTTGATGCGCCGCTCGTACGCCTCTGTGTCCACGTCTGCTCCCTCGGGCATGGGGTGGGTGGCCCTAGCGACCTCCTCCGCCGACAGCTCGGGCGGCTCGGGCGGCCGCACTGCGTAGTCGAAGTGGCCCTTCTCATCGGGCAGGTAGTAGCTGCACAGCACGGTGCCCTTTTGCAGGATTCGTTCGCAGGTCTCCTTGACGTCTAGGACGACTTGGAAGTGCCCCCCCATGACTGTGGTCACGTACGTGCCTATGCCCAGCCGCCCCGCTGCGCAGTCTCGGCCCACGTCGGTGTCGGGCGGCGGCGCCGTGTAGAGGACGCGCCGTCCCTCCAATTGCGCCGGGACGGCGACTCGCACGATGCCACGCCCGTCCCGACCTTGACGCTGGCCAGCGATCCGCACCTCGTCCGCTGCGCGAGCGGTGGCGGCTCTCTCTGCGTCCGCCGCTGCCACGCAAGGGTGGGCCGGCAGGAGCGCCCCGCCCTGCTCGAGCTCCGCGAGGTAGCAGAAGCAGAGGTTCGTGCCTGCCTCGACCCGGATCCGGCCGCCCGTAAGGTTGTCGACCTTGATCGTGATGTGCGAATCCCGGACTCGATGGAGGTTGCTATCCATTTGCGTCTGTAGCTGCAGCGCCGTGCGTGCAAAGAAGGCGCCCCTCGCCTCGTCGCCGGCTACGTCCTCGCCGGGAAGAGGTATCGGGAGGACGAGCTTACCCTCCATGGCGGGGTGGACCCTGACACGAACGGCGGTGGTCCCCCACGCCTTGAAGTTCGTGCGCTCGGCGAGCCGCATCGCAGAGCAGATTGTGAATGAGCTTGCCTGCGGCGAGGGCGGTCGAGTGCACGGAGCTAAGTGCCTCGCCGTCCTCGCGGGAGTCGCTTAGGCGGCTCCCGTGGTGTACCTGTGTTAGTGCCAGTGCGCGCCAGTCCCGTGCCTAGTAAAAAGAAAGAAAACAGACAACCCAAGGGAGGGATGGGAGGACGGCACGCCGCCACCACACAGGGATTTTAAGGAGAGGGGTGTGGTGCGCTAGCCGTCGCCCACCCTTGGGCGTCCGCCTCTTCCTATCTCTCTTCGCATTCTCTCTCCGATTCTCGCTGCAACCTTCGTGCCACCTCGCGGTCGCCCCCTTCTCGTCGTGCTCTCCCTTTTCGCTTCTTCCTCGCATGTGCCCGCGGGAATTCTTTTTGTGCTTGCTAGCCCTTCGATCGGTACGGGTCTCACGTTTCGTTGCATATACACGGAATTCAAAACCGTTGAACGCGCCCCACTGACGCACACTACGTGTGAGTGAGTGAGTATTCTTGATACGAAACCACGACGACACACACCAGTCGACTCGCATCGGTTGCCTCCATGAACGGCGGAGCTATTCTCGCGTCCACACCACACCTGGCGCTCCACACACACACACACACGCACACTACGTACTACTCGAGCGTTTTAATTGAACCCGCAACGGCCAAGGCTGCAACCCGGAAACCCAACCGCGATCTCACACCACGCGGACGTGCCACCAGCGCTCGGCTGGCGTGCGGCAATACGGGCACGCTCGCAGCCGAGCGGAGCAGGGGCCGCAGACACACTGGTGGCCACACGGCAGAGCGACGTGCGACTTCGGCCTAGTGAAGCACACGATACACGTTGTCTGGCCACCGATGGTGGACTCGGGCGCGTCTCGACGGCCGGTGTCGAAGCTAGCGTCCGCCAGCGAGAGGACCTCAGGCGGCGGTGCCGAGGGGGTGGAGCGGCCGGCATGCCCCGCCCCCGCCTCGCCAACCGCATCCTCGGCCCCCGCTACGGCCGGATTCGGTGCCGCCTGCTGCCCCTCTTCCTCCCTCCCGTGGTCTACCGCCGATGCTTGCTCCGCCGCCGCCGCCTCGCTAGCTCCATCGGACATGGAGGCTGGATCACTGAGCGGCTCCCTCACCTGCCAGCCCGACGCCTTAGCTGTCGACGTCGGCGGCAGATACTGGACGGTCACCGAGTCGGGTGAACCTTCAGTCTGCTGCCCCTCTCCCTCCCTCCCGTCTGCCTCTGCTTGCTCCGCCGCCGCAGCCGCCGCCGCCGCCGCCCTCTCTTCAGCCCGCCTCCTAGCCCGCTCCCGGAATGCTCTCTCCGCCGGCCGCTGCCCCCTCTGCCTCCTGGGTGCTCGGCTCGGCCGCTGCCGCCACGCGCGCCAGCCAGCGACGACCGCCACGAGCAGCAGCGCCAGAATCACGGCGACGGCGCTGCTCGAGGCGCTGGGACGGCCGGCGGGGCTCTCTGCTCCCGCCGCCTCCCGCCGAGCCTGCCGCTCGTGCTGCTGCAGGAACTCCACCACCCGCTCTTGTGCTGACCCACCCAAGATGTGCTCCATCCATGGCTTGTCGAGGTCCGGGCCATCGGCAAACGCCACCTCCGAGACGCTTTTGTGCATAGCCGTCCACTGCGCACCCCAACCCCGATCGGCGGCGCCAGGCGGCAGCTCGGCTGGTAGGCGGGCTCCAAGTTGTAGCAGGATAGCGACAACCTCTCCCGCCGCAGCACTCTCGCTGAGGGCAGTGAGGGAAAGTGTGAGCGCGGCGCTCATGAGAGCTGTGCCGCCGCTGGCGTCAGTCAAGTGCACGTCGGCACCAGACTCAAGCAGAAGTCTCACCAATGGCAGGTCCGCATAGTAGCAAGCTGATATCAGCAGCGTCGGCTGGTCTTTGTCGTCAGGGTCCCGGGCGTCGGGAGAGACGCCTCGCTCGAGCATCTTTCGCAGCAGAACGGCGCGGCTCTGACGCTCCCTGGGACTGTCACCGGCTGTGCTGCTTGCCAGCGATCTGAAGAGCTCTCGCACAGCGTCAGCTTCCGGCATGGCTCGTACAGCGGGCCCGCGGGACCTCTGCAAGCCGGTCAAGGACCTCTCGACACTCTCGGCCGTCGGCGGCAGTCTGACCCCCCAATCCTGCATCCTCCTCATCCCGTCTCACGCCTTTTTGCTTGATACGAGCGTCACTTTGTACCAACCCCCCCTAGTTCGTGGGGACCCCCCCGCCGGTCGGTGGTCTGCCCCCGAGGTGGACCGGACCCCCCCTCCGGTCGGTCGCTCTCTCGGCGGCGGGAGGTGTGACGACCGACCCCCCCCTCGGTCGGTGTCCTTGCCGTGAGCCCCCTCAAACAAACGTTCTCCCTCCTTCTGAGCACTTGAGCACTGGATAGGGTCGATTCCGCATGGTACGGGACCCCTCGATCGTCTCGCCTTCCCTCACTGGTGTGTTCATTGGGGGGGGTCATAACAAACACGGTGCAGGATCGAGGTGCACGCTGCCGAAGCAGTCCCCCCTCTCCCCGACGGCGATGGCGGTGTGACCGATCGAGCTACAAGAGGAGCTTGTTCGGCATGATCGGGGTGAGCCGAGCAGTTCCTCACTTCCTCAAATGGGTGAGCTTCAGATCTCAGGCAAACCTTCCCCCTCACCTTCGGCTCATGTGGATTCGAACCACCGCCGGGATGGAAGCTTCCTGCTTCCATCTTGAGAGACAGCGCCGCCCTCCTTCTCGCGAACCGCCACGGGCGCTTCGAAATCGCCGATTTTCACTATGAAAACCAGTCACGCAGCCAAGCGCCAAGGAGACTCTTCGCCGAGGCCCGAGCAAGCCCGACCGCACACATATATGTGGAGCATCTACGCAGTCGCAGGCCTGGTCCTGCTTGCCGTTGCTTTGTACAAGCTCTGGCAGCGCTCCAGTTCTCCACAGTACGCGCGCATCGTCCCTTCTGATGACTACGATGACTTGCCAAGGAGGTGCTGGCCGCGCTCAAGCGGCTCGTCAACGGGTACAGTGTGTCGCCGGCGAAGCTAATCATGGACGACGACGACGACCAGAGTGTGGACATGGACGAGCTCGTGTTCCGACCCAATCCTGTAGAGCGTCTCGAGCTCAGCCACTCGGACGACGAGGAGTGATTAGACGGGGAGAGGTCGCTTGGTGTCTCTAGTATTTCGAGATACTAATTTATTCACAGCTGCGGCGAGCGTGTGCGGTGTGACCCTCGAGCCAACCCGACCGACCCCCCCCCCCCCCCCCGGTCTGCGCTCCGACCGACCGGACCCCCCCTCCGGTCTGCGGTTCTCCGCGGCCGTCGACCGGACCCCCCCTGCGGTCGGTCGGTCTGCGCTGGGCGCTCAAACCGCGAACTCGGCCTGTTCACTACAAGATGACGCTCGTATGAGCACTTGAGCACGAGCACTGGATAGTGTGTGTGTGTGTGAAAAAACGGCGAATGGCGGTTATCAGTTGTGCGGGGCCGTCGCCGCGGCTCGCCTCTGCCGCGGCGGCTGCTGCGCGCACGCGGCGGCGCCGCTCTCTCGCGCGACGTCTGGCGCCGCGGCTCGCCGCCGGCGCACACCGCGCTCGTCCGACCACCCGCGGCGTGGCGTGCGCGGCGCTGCGCGCCGCTCTGGGAGCGCTTCTGCGCCTGCACTGCCTCTCTAGACGTGAGGGGCATGCGCCCAGTGCCACAAACATTGTAGTGCCTCCAGTTTCTCACTGGCAGTCTCTCGCTACCACAGGCACACTGACAGAGGCGGGCCGGCAGGGGCGGTCTTTCCTTTCCTTCACTGCATCATCATTTTTGCAAGATTCGGGGGTGTAACTACTTTCGTGAGCTGTGAACAGACGCACTTGCCTTCGGTGGCAAGTGCAATCCCGCAGGGTGGGCGTGCTTTCAGAGAGAGAGATTTTTAGAAGCCGAGATGGTCGTCGAGGGTGTCGAAAATGTCATTCGCCTCGCTAGTAGAGCCGGAGCCGCATGAGTCTTGGTCGGAGGAGAGTCGTCGGAGGAGCGGTCGGACCGCTGCACCTCTCGCGCTTGTCGCGCCTGATGCGCTCTGCGAGGAGGCGGGGTCGTAGTTGTCGTGCTCGAGCGTCGGGTAGGTAGCGCGCCTTGCGACCTTGTCGGCCGTGCTGCCGTCCCAGTTCTTCTCTCTTGCTTTCACAGCCTCACGAGAGTAGGGGTGTAACTCTCTATAGCAATCAAGACACGTGGACCTCGCTGCACCCCTTTCATCAACACAGAGCGGTCCAAGAGCGTCCAAGAGGTGGCTCCTCTGCTGCTCCCCCCCCCGCTGCGCGCACACACGAAGGGGCGCGCGCAGCAGCGCGCGCCACCCAAGCCTCTCGGCCTCGATTCGCCGGTCTCCCTTCTCTGCAAGCACCGCCAGCCCCTGAAGCGACGCCGCGGCGCTCAGCGGCCGAGTGCACTTGTCTGTTCTCCCACGCCGCTCAGCGGCCGAGCGCAGGGCTGCTCTGTTCTCCGAACCCGTCCTCCTGACTGACCTCACAGGTTCCATCGTCCACCGTCCATGGCTCCTGTCGCCGCCTTCCTTCTGTCCGTGCTCTCTGCGCCGGGCGCACGCGAGACGCTCTTTGCCTCTGCCCCTGCGCCGTCGCCATCTCCGTGTCCGGACGCGGTCCCGACATGCCCCTCGGATCTCGAGCCCTTCACGTCTGACGACCTGGGAACGAAGAACAAGGCGCGCCTCCTGCGCCAATCCCCACCGTCCCGCCGCCGCCCTCCACCTCTCGCGCCCTCTCCGCCCCGCCGCACGCAGGTCTTCGACCAGCTGACGGTGGCGGAGCAGCTCACGATCGAGGGGATGATGGCACCTATGGGCGTCTCGTTCGAGGCCTGGGGCAAGTGCACGAACGAGAACTGCTCGACGATTGCCAAGATCGCGCTCAAGAAGCCGCCCAAGTCGGAGGTGCTCGCCTACTTTGCCGGCGGGCCGAAGCCGAAGCGCATCGCGACCTTCTGGTGGCTGCAGGCCCGCCTCCGCATCGCGCAGATCCTGGAGGTGGAGATGCCCATCGGCCCGAACTCGATGCCGACCGTCGTGAGGACTGTGCCGTGGGAGAACCGCCCGTTCGTCTACTGGGACCAGTACCACCGGGCCCAGCGCAACGCGTTGGTCGAGCCGCTCCTCCCGCTGATGGACCCGATCGTGAACTCCCTCATCCCGTCCCCCTCGATGCTGGCGTCCCTCGACGCCGCCAACGAGACGTGGTCCCCCAAGGCCTCTGTCAGCGGCGGCGCCACGTCCGTGCCCGGCTCGACCACCAAGATCCGCCAGTACCTCGGCCGCATCGACATCAGGGCGGGCCACGGCGCAAACTACTTCAAGGAGGGCCCCGTCACATTCGTCATGGAGTTTGACTGGGACACGGAGGAGCTCGTTATCAAGGTGGCAGGAGACGGCGTGCGGAGCGAGCCCGCGCGACGCCTACTCACATTGTGCACTGCTGTGGTGTAGGACATCTCGTGGTGCCCGGGCGCCGGCAACCCGATCTTCAACTCCGTCGCGGAAGTCCTCGCCGCCAACGCTTCCGGGACCCTCAAGATGTGCACGGTCGACACGGTTTGGTACGGCGACACCAAGGCGTGGATGGAGCCCGAGCCGCCATTCGTCGAGGCGGCAATCCCTCCCCAGATCTACTACCCGGAGGGCCCCCGCTTCTCCGTCTCGGGCCGCACCGTTTCGTGGATGGGCTGGGACTTCCACACCGACATCCACGCCATCGAGGGCATCCACATCTCGAACCTGCGCTTCAAGGGAGAGCGGATCGCCTACGAGATGTACGCTGCCGACTTTACCGCGGTCTACTCGGGGGCGTCCACGCGCAAGGACATCTTCTACTCGGACGGCGGCTGTGCGTATAGCGCCCCCTGCCCTTCGCCCCCTCCGGTACCCCCCCCCCCCCCCCCGATGCGCTACTCGCCCGCTCGACTCCTCTAATCGCCCGCCCCCGCTTCAGCTTACTGGCTACGCCGTCGGCTCCTACGTCATCCCGGGCAACCTCAACAATGACAAGATGGCAGAGTTCTGGGGTGCCAAGGTGTCCGAGTCGTCGCTCGGCGCAATGCACACGCACTCCGTGAGCTACAAGATCGACCTCGACATTGCGGTGCGCCTCCGCCCGTTACTCACCACACCCATCATTACTCACCTCACCCGTCGCTGCCCATCAACAGCGCCGCCGACCCCTCGCCGCCACAGGGGCTTGAGAACTCCTTCATGACCAAGAAGCCCGGGTACAAGTCGGTAGCCTCGCTCCTGGAGGAGGCCGGCGAGGACCCGGCGCGCGCGCAGCCACCCCCCACCCCGGCCCGCGCCCACCCTCTCAAACACAAGAGTGGTGGTGTCCCCTTTGCAGAGCCAGTATGTGGCCGCGGCCGACAACTCGTTCTACATGAAGGCCACGAAAATCACTTCGGAGGGCTTCTGGGACAACGACGGCGACAGCGAGTGGACCCCACCTGAAGCCTGCCTCTCCTCGGACGCCTCGACCAAGTTCATCGTGTACAGCCCGACGCAGAAGAACTACAAGGGCAACAAGCGCGGCTACAAGATGTCGGTGCCCGGCAGCCCGCCGGTGCTTTACCCCGAGGGCGACCCGTACCTGCACATCCAGAACTTCACCAAGTGGTGCGCCAGCGCGCGCGGCCGCGCGGGCTGCCCCGTTGCGCTCTGATCCCCGCGCCTCTCACCGCCTGTCCCCTCGCCCGCAGCGACATCGGCATCACCAAGTACTCGCCGGATGACCTCACGCCCGCGGGCCAGGCGAGCTCTGGACTCCGCCAAATGGTCGCACCCATTTCTGTTAGCACCCCCCCCCCCCCCCCTCTCCCAGGTGGTTTTTGGCAACCTGTACCCGGAGCCTGCCGCTCCCGGCACCGACATCTCGCACTTCTTCAACGGCGAGAGCCTCGAGGAGGTCGACATCGTGCTGTATGTGCGCGGCCGCGCCATTCGCTCCCGCAGAATGCATTGATTGCCCATACTCACGCTCTGGCTTGCCCGTCCACAGGCACACTCGACAAAGATGCACTGGGTCGTGGCCGAGGACGTTCCCGTGCCGTCCACGATGGGCAAGGAGCTTGCGTTTGAGCCCTACAACTACTTCGACTACAACCAGCTCAAGAACCTGCCGACGAACCAGTACGTGTACCCGTGCGCCGAGTGCAAACGCGGCGGCCGCACCACGGAGGAGGGCGAGGGCGGCGTCATCCCCACGTGCACGCCTTGAGCTAGCCTCGGGCCAGCCCCGAGGAAAACTGCACACTTGCATTGTGGCGCCGCGACAGCACCGAGGCGCGTGTACGATGGATAGTGTTGCCTCTCGGCGACTCGGCGACTCGCTCGGCCCCCGCCCCCTGCCGCTATAGCGCCACGAGGGGGCTGCCCTCCCGACCCGAGAAGGCGGCCGCGTTGGCCGCTTGCTCGCGCGCGCCTGTACAGTCTTTTGGTCCCGGTGGGTTTCGGGTTTGTGCCACACTGGAGTCACTAGTCCCCGCGGCCGTTCGTACGTTCGTGTTGTTTCGCTAGGTTGTGCAGCCGCCTGGACGTTGAGTTGTCGCTCACTGCGTGGGTTGGTGTGAGACTTGTTATAGAACCGACGCCGGAGGTGCCCCGCGCGCGGACCATTTCTTTGGATGGAACCGGCGCCAGCGTAATCCGTAAACATGGAGGGAGGGGGGTCGCTCAGACGTCTAGGTGTCGTGCATGGGTGGCACCACTGGACAGAGGGCACCTCCTCTTTAGAATTTCCCCAGAGGCGACTCAGAGCCGTACCGTACTGACGTATCCG
Source organism: Emiliania huxleyi CCMP1516 (assembly GCF_000372725.1). NCBI lineage: Eukaryota > Haptophyta > Isochrysidales > Noelaerhabdaceae > Emiliania > Emiliania huxleyi. The sequence goes on from NW_005195368.1 coordinate 131,838, forward strand.
GCAGCCGAACCCCTCCACGCGCGACGCGCACGCCGACTGCCCCGCCCCCCGCGGCCTGCCGCAGTCGGTGTCGTCCGGTCGCGACGGGGACACTGAGATTTTTAGCTATTAGCAATTTGTTTGTGTCGTGTCTGCGTGTGAATCATGCAAAAGAAAGAAAAACGCCTGAAATCTTTTTGTTCAACACCTTCGCCCACCTTAACTGATTGCCGGAATTCTTTTTGTGTGCGTGTGAGAGTACGTACTAGCACGCGCCAGTTCGCACCTGTGTCCTGTCTGCTGAGAGAGATTTGTTTTTCTAAATTCTTTCGACTACACCCGCCTTTGGGCGGTAGCCCGACACAATACATTTGTCTGTCTTTTTGGATTTCTGGTTCGTCTGGGTGAGGGTTTTGCAAGAAACCTCCTCACCACTGCGAACACTTGCTCGTAGGACGACCTCAACTCGCAGCTTGAACACCTTCGCCATGCTCGCGCTCTGCGCTCTCGCCGAGGCCTACGTCCTCACCGCGCGTGGCCACGCCTCCCACAGCCGCCTGCATCCCGTCCGTATGGGCACGACCGCTGACTTCAAGACGGGCCTCACCATCGAGTTTGACAACTCGGTCTGGAAGGTGGCGCCCCAGCCCTCGCCGGGCGCTGCAGACACAGCGGCTCGCCAACCCGGAGCCAATCTCGTAGCTGGCGCGGCCGATGCTGGCTCGCGCTCTCCGCTGACGGCGCCACGGCTGCTGGTCCGCAGGTGCAGGAGTTCCTCCACGTCAAGCCCGGCAAGGGCTCCGCGTTTGTGCGCTCAAAGCTCAAGAACCTCGAGACGGGCAACACGCTCGAGAAGACGTGGAAGGCGGGCGAGTCGTTTGCAGACGCGCAGGTGGACAAGGAGGAGATGCAGTACTCGTACATGGACGGTGCGCGAGTCGACCCGCACCCACTCTCGCACCGCCAATCGCCTTTCTCGTGTCCAGCGCCGCGACATCCTCTCACGAAATCCTCTCACTCCTCCGCCGCCTCCTCCGCCGCCGCCCTCGCCTCCGCCGCCTCGGCCATCGCCAGCCGTGGCCGCGGCCACTCGGCCGTATCTCGGCCGTATCTCGGCTATAAGTCGGCGCTAGGACGCTAGCGAGGACATATCTCGGCTAGATCTCGGCTAGACCTCGGCTAGATCTCGGCTAGATCTCGGCTAGACCTCGGCTAGACCTCGGCTAGATCTCGGCTAGACCTCGGCTAGACCTCGGCTAGACCTCGGCTAGACCTCGGCTAGACCTCGGGTAGACCTCGGCCAGATCTCGGCCAGATCTCGGCTAGATCTCGGCTAGGTCTCGGCTAGATCTCGGCTCTTAGATCTCGGCTAGAGCTCGGCTAGGTCTCGGACATATCTCGGCTAGACCTCGGCTAGACCTCGGCTAGACCTCGGCGGTCCGTCCGCAGGCGAGGACATGGTGTTTATGAACATGGAGACGTACGAGGAGGAGCGGATCCCAAAGGCGCGAGATGCGCCGAGATGCGCCGAGATGCGCCGAGATGCGCCGAGATCGAGCGAGGTGGTGGAACCAGAGGAGGGACTAGGACCTAGAGGAGGAGTCCAGATGAGCCGAGATGAGCCGAGATGAGCCGGGATTGTCCCAGATAGAGCGAGATATGTTCGTACCCTTGCAACCCACTCCACCCCGCCCTCGCACCCTCCACCCCACCCTCGCAGGGCGACATCGACAAGGCGCCGTCCACAGACAGGGGGGGAGGGGGCGAGCCTCTCTGCTGCACCTCACCTACATCTCGGCCACGTCTCGTGTGTGCAGGCAAAAGCACAGCCCCGGGGCCCAAGACGCACAAGCACAGACAGTCGAGAAGGGAGAGACAGCAACGGCAGTCAGAAGTCAGCACTGGGTCCCGGGAAGGCGAATGCGATGTGTGTACAGGCAGAGCCCCGCCCTCGAGGGGAAGAGTGCAGCGGCCTCCGTAGCGCCTCACGGGCATCGACCCCCTCCCCCTCACACACGCGCGCGCAGGCGGAGTTTATCAAGGAGGAGATGCAGCTCACTGTCCTCAAGTGGCAAGGCAAGCCGATCGACGTGCAGGAGCGACCCAGCCGAGATCTCGCCGAGATCTCGCCGCGATCTCGCCGAGATCTCGCCGCGATCTCGCCGCGATCTCGCCGAGATATCAAGCGCCGAAACCGACGACCCTCGCGAGGTATCTCCGCTGCATCTCTGCTCCACTGTGTCTCCGCTGTATCTCCGCAGGTGCCGAAATCGATGACCCTCAAGGTTGTCGAGGCTGCGCCGGGAGCGGCCGGCAACACAGCGCAGGTCCGCCGAGATGTCGCCGAGATGTCGCCGAGATTTCGCGCGGAACAGCAGTCGTCGCAGCGCTCACGCCGGCCTGCCGTCGGCCGCAGGGGCGGACAGAGAAGCCGGCGGTGCTCGAGACGGGCGCCGAGATCATGGTTCCCATGTTCATCAAGGAGGGGGAGGAGATCAAGGTCGACACGGACGACCGCAAGTACCTTGGAAGGGCCACCTGAGCGGCGCGCTGCAGCCATATGGACTCACACTCCGGGGGTAGGGGACCCCGTCATACTGCTGTGAATACGTCCCGAACCCATATACTGTGACCTGGTAGCATATGCGCCGCTCGAGGCTAGAGGCCGCGGTCCTGCGGTGTGGTGTTGCGGGGTTGTAAATAAATAAATAAAAACGGACACCTCTACTGTGAGATGGGTAAAAAGGAACAGGTCCCCGCCCTTGCGATCTTTGTGCAGGGTTCTTTGTGGGTGTGGTCGGCGACTAGCCGGGGTCGTCCTCCCGATCGCCGATGCGGGGGGGGACTAGCTCTAGCACTAGCCGTCTTCCACATGGTGCCTAGGGTCCCTGCTGCTCCTAATCTCTTCGTACATCCTCCTGCTGATCTCCGCAACGTCCTGCTCCCTCCCTCGTCTCGCCCTGCGCGAGTCTGCTCCGCCTCACCGTCGTCTGCCCTGCGTCGTCTGGTGACGGGTCCTCCATAGTCGGTTGAGGCCCGCCGCCCTCCTCGTGCTGCCTCTTCCCAACGTTCCCTCGGCGGCCGATGCCGTCTGGTCCGACTCCGCCGTCCCCGGGTCTGCCCTGCCCTCGTCTGCACTAGCGTCTGCCTCGTCATCACTGGCGCCTCTCCTCTTCTTTCTCCTCTTCTTGTATGCTTTGTACATCGCGTCGATTCCTTTTTTCGCGTGAGCACCACCCTGAAGCCCGCCCAGCAGCTGAACCGCTCCCTAAGTCGAAGGAGCATCATCAGTCTCACCCACTTCGCTCGCTGCCCACTGTCTCCGCTCCCTCCCGCTTGAGCTGCCGTCGCGGCCCTCGTTCGTCCCACTGGCTGCTGGCCTGTCTGCACGTTACCTCCGTTATCCCTCGCGGGGTTGTTGGGCGCGAGCGGTTCGATATTTTTTTGGCGCGAGAGCCGCGACTTTGGCTTTTCTTGTGCGCGGCCGTGCCGCGAACTTCGCGCCCGGCGCGGGTTTACGTGCCCACAAAGCCACAATATATCGACCACAAACCCACACCCACATCGCGCACACACATCGATACCGATCACACCATACACACACATGCCACATACATTCATTCTATCGCCAACACGCGCCAGCTCTTCTCGACGCATCGGCCCCCGCCCCCCCCCGCTAAATAATGTGACACCACCCCACTGGCTCGCGGCAGTATGGGCACAGCCGATCGGAGCAAGGGCCGCAGCCCGCACACGTACTTCGCCTGCTCGCCGCCGCCGCTGCGCTTCCCCGCGCCGCCGCGCTTCCCCGCGCCTGACCACGCTAGATATCATGTCGTGAGGGCGTGATTTGAGCCTCTAACGCAGCGCGTCTAGGGTTTGCGTTGGCCTGCCACGAAAACTCAGGACCGTTGCAGTCATCGCACTGCCACCTTTGGCAGCACAAAGCTGCCAGACGTCCGCCAGCTCCGGAGCCGCTCCCTCGCGGCTGTCGAAGCGCTCCTCGTCCCACGCGATCAGGTAGCCCAGCCGCATCACCTCGACCGCCCACTTGCGAGCCGCCTCCGGGAAGAGCTCGTGCGACTGCGGCGACCACTCCGCCGCCTTGAGGATCAGCCTGCCCACCTCTACCGCCTCGGCCGCTGGCTGCAGATTGGCCGGCCTGAGAGAGGGCAGAGGCGTGGGGTGTAGAGAGAGGATCCGGCGAGTCGGGGAGAGACCATTACATTGCGCGCCTCAGTGCGAGTGCCTTGGCCTCGCCCGCCACGCGCACGCCGAAGCGGCACGTCGAAGCGCTTGCGGAGACGACGACACCGACCTTGCCGTTCATCGAGAGCCGCGAGACCAGAGAGTGGATCGCGACTGTGGAACCGACGGCCGCAGCGGTCGGATCCGACTCGCCCCACGCGCAGAGGACGCGCACCCGCTCGAGGGCAGACGGGTCGCCCGCTGAAGAGTCCGCGCCGCCGCGCAGCAGCGCCCGCGCCCGGTCGAGGGTGAGCGCCTGCGGAAGAGGGGCAATACGCGTGAGGACAATGCGCTCACGCCTTCGGCCGCTAGTCTCGGGCACGCCTCGAGGTGCTGGAGTGGCGTCCAGCCGCGGCTGGCGACCAGCCAAGCGGCGAGGTCGGCGTGGCCGCGGCTGTTCGCAATCTCCTCGGGCGTGCCGAAAGGCGTTGCGGCGCGGGAGGCGCCGTAGGAGGAGAGGAGCTTGGCGACCTCGAGTGGCCGAGGTGTGGCACGCGGCGAACAGCGGCGTGGCGCCGTCGTCCTTGGCTTGGTTGGGCACAGCACCAGCCTCGAGAAGCAGCCGGGCGGTGTCAGCGTGGCCCTCCTGGCACGCAAGGAACAGCGGCGTGAAGCCGTTAGCGGTTCCTTGGTTGACTGCCGCGCCCGCCTCGAGCAGCAGCCGGGCGATGTCGAGGTGGCCCTTCTGGCACGCGATGATCAGCGGCATGCAACCATCGTTCATCGCTTGGTTGAAGTCAGCGCCCAGCGCCGCGCAGCAGCTGGGCGCACTCGAGCTGGCCCTCCTGGCACGCCATGAACAGCGGCGTGGCGCCTTCAGCATCTGCTTGGTTGACCGCCGCGCCAGCCTCGAGGAGCAGCCAGACGATTTCGGCCCTTTAGGCACGCGACGTATAGCGCGGCGTGGCGCCGCCGTCCTTGGCTTGGTTGACCGCTGCGCTCGCCTCGAGGAGCAGCCGAACGCAGTCGAGGTGGCCCTGCTCGCACGCGACGATCAGCGGCGTGAAGCCTCCAGAGTCTGCTTGGTTGACAGCCGCGCCAGCGTCGCGCAGCAGCCGGACGATCTCGGGGTATTCCCCTCGCACGCGAGTAAGAGAGCGACGCGCCATCGCTGTCAGCCGCCCCGGCGCTCGCGCCGCCTTCAAGCAGCAGCCGCACCGCCTCGGCCTGCCCGTGACGAGCGGCCCAGGTGAGCAGCGTGTCCTGCTTCTCGGTGTCGTGCCGCGCGTCGAGCTGGGGCTAGGGTGCCCACAGGACCCAAAAGAAAATATCTTTCCGGCTCAAAAAAAAAGGGGACGCACGAGGCAAATCTGATGTTGGAGTGTTCCAATAGGAGCGAGGCCTCTTCCGTTGGGGGACCGAGTGACTAGGAAACGAGGGTTCCCCATTGTGTCCCGCTCCAGCGCGAGCGTGACACTGCACTTGGCGCCGAGCGCCCGCGGCTCAGACCTTGTGCAAGCCGACCCTCGGTGACCACGCCGGTCCGGACCGATGGCGCTCGGTGTGGAGCAAGCAAGACCCCCCCCCCCCCCTCGGCGCGCGCTCGCCATTCCAACGGCCGCCAGGAGCACCAAGAGGACTCCTCTTGGCTGTGGTCAAGGGGGCTTCGACCGGCCTCGGCGGGGGGGGGGGGGCGGGTTGTCCCGGCTGCGGACGCCTTCTGCAGCCCCCAGGGATGGGGACAGCACCCCAAAACTGCCCCCTCGGCGGCATACAGCACTGCCAGCCAGCCTCTTCCTCCTCCTCAAGGGCTGTACTATAGGCCATATTGCGCCGCCTCCTACTGGCAGCCGGGCGGGCGCGCGCCGCGCGCGCCTCGGCGCGCGCACGGCTCGCAAAGCTCGAACGAGTACTGCCGCCCGGCCGCCTCAAGGCTGCCGGGCGGCAGTACTCGCCTCGCAAGGCGCGCACCGGCTGCTCTGGCTGCTGCGCCGGCGGCCGCTGCGCTGGCCGCTGCTGCGCCGGCTGGCGGGCGGCACGGCCGCCGGCGGCCGCTGCGCCCGCACCTTCCCTCGCGGGCGCCGTCGCGCCGCGCGCGCCCAACTCTGGTGGCACACGGCACGCGTCGTCACACAGCCGCGGAGAACAGGCGGTGCTGCGCGCGAAGCGCGCGCGATCTCGTACTGTTAAGGCTGGATCCGGCCATTCCAAGGGTATACCTTTGAGAATCCCCAGCGAGCAGCGTCCCTCCCTCCTAGTCACACTCTCAATATCTCGACTCTCCAACACGAAGTGCTGCGATCGGGGTTCGCCCATTTCTTTTTCCTTTCTTTTTTTGCCTTTGATAGTACTAGCACGCGCCAGTTCGCACCTGTGTCGAGCCTGTCTGCTGTGAGAGAGAGTTCGTTTGTTTAAATTCTTTTTTTGGGCCCTGTGGGCACCCTAGCACCCTATCCTAGCCTGCCTGGGCAGCGAGCGACGTGCCGCTCGTCCCCTGCCCGGAGAGGAAGGCGAGCAGTGAGGGCGACCCTGAGCCAGATCGGCGAGCACGCGGGTGGGGCGGATGCGGATGGCGCCCCTCATACCAGAAAGCGAGATTTGTTTTCTGAGGGAAAGAAAAGAAATTCGCGCGGCTCGCTGACAGCGCTCCCTCTGTCCTGGAACCGCGACTCCAAGGCCGGTGGGCAAACCGCAGCCTGCGACGCAGCCTCATGGACATCGTCCGTGCCCGCAACGCCGGCATGCACACCGCTGCCTCCTCCGAGGCTGGCACGGCGGGCTTCCGGCCGCGGCCGACCGACGTCTTCGTCGTCACCTACCCAAAGTGTGGCACGACGTGGGTGACGCAGATCGTGCACCAGCTGAGGACGGGCGGCGACATGAGCTTCGGCGAGATCACCGAGGTCGTGCCGTGGGACATCCTGGCGCTCGACTGCGGCCAGGACCTCGCCGCCGACCAGGTGGCGGCGCCGCGCCTCTTCAAGAGCCACGAGCCCGCCGACCGGATCGCGCGCGGCGCGCGGTATATCGTCGTGGCACGGGACCCGCTCGACGCCTTCGTCAGTTTCTACCACTTCCTGCCCAGCTACGTCGGCCTGCCGCCCGGCTCGCTCACGGTGGAGGAGTTCGCCGACGGCGTCTTTGACGGCGTGTCGCACTCGGGCTACATCTGGGACTTTCTGCTCGGCTGGTGGCGGCGGAGAGCCGAGAAGGAGGTGCTCTGGCTCTGCTTCGAGGACCTGAAGGAGGACTTGCCTCGCGAGGTGCGCCGCATCGCCGCCTGGCTCGGCTACGACGCCGACGGCGCAGACGCGCCGCGGGTCGAGGCGGCGACGGCCAACTCGAGCTTCGAGTTCATGCGGTCGCACGGCGCGCAGTTCGACGAGCACTTCACGTTCGCCAGGCGGCGCGACGCGATGGGGGTGCCGGCTGAGTATGTGTTTGGCGAGGCGGGCGTGGTGGGAAAGGTGCGCGAGGGCGGCGGCGGCGTCGGAGGCGGCGGCTCCCTCCCACCACACGTGGCCAGGCGGCTCGAGGAGCGGTGGGCGCGCAGCATGCAGCCAGAGACGGGCTGCGCGAGCTACGCGGCGTTCCGCGCCGCGCTGGCGCGGGAGCGGGCGGGGGCGGTGACGACCGAGGAGTAGAATTAAGTTCTGATTCATATGAGCGTGTGCATGCTATACTGTCCGTCCGTGCGTTGCGTTCAGCTGAGTAAGCAACCTCTAGAGGAGAATTGAGGTGGCAGGTGCAATAAATCCGGAGAGGGGGGTCAGAGACTACAGAGGTCAGAGGTCAGAGGTCGACAGCCAGAGGCAGAGCGCACAGCGACGGGGAAAGCGAGAGCCGAGAGACCGCGGGCGCGCGGGCGCGGTGTGGCCGGTGGCGGTGCCTGGTGTGTGGCGGTGACTGTGGGGGGCCGGGGCCCGCGCCGGGGGGCGCCGGCGCGCCGCGCCGTCCGCCGTCCGCCGGTAGCTTGAAGCAACGACTCGGCCTCGCAAACGGAGGCTTTTTTGTGTGCACTTGACAAAGCATGAAGAATAAAAAAGAGTGTGGCCGCGCTGGCGCCAACTCTAGGTGGCGCAGGGGCGCGGCTAGCTCAGCTAGCACGCCGCCGCCCCTCACTCACAACTTCTGGCCCCGCACGATAACCGCGTCATCACACCGACAACGCGCCCGGGAACGTCGACGGGAACGGATGCTTCGATCGGCCGGCCATGAGGCTGCGTCGCAGAGCATCGGGAAGAGGTGAAATGTAGTCCACTTGCAACACTGGGTCGGTCGAGAAGGGACCGCCGTTCATGGCAGCACAGAACCAATTCTTCACGCTATCATGCTCGCTCGCTCGCTCTTCACTCACTCATGGCTCTCCCCACTCCCCACAGCACGGATAGGTGCGTCTACGCCTTGGGCTCCTCGGCCTGCTCGTCACTGCAGGCCGGCTCCTCCGCCGCCGCGTCTGCGGCGCGGAACGAGGTGGTGCACTTCAGCTCGGTGAGCGGCGCGATCATCTCGCTTATCTTGGACGAGACGCGCTGCAGCAGCGACTCCTGCTCCGGCGCAGCCTCGGGCGCGAGGCCACGCGAGGCGTACGCGACCTCCTCGGCAGGCACCGGAGCCTCCTCGTAGGACCTCAGGGAGGCCTCCTTGATGGTCGGGTCGTACGCGCCGGTGGCGACGGTCGCGTTGGCGGTGTTGGAGCAGGCGGCACCCATTGCTACGGAGAGCGGAGCGTGGAGGGGGACGTGCGGTGCGCGAGTTTTGCGACTTGTCCTTGTCTCGTCGCGCCTTGAAACCCGGCGGGCACGTGGATCGTCAGTCTTCTTTTTGTGTCAACTCGTGGTTGACTTCCGTCGGCACTGCACTGACACGCCGAGTTTGAAAAGGGCGACGGACGCTTGCGTCCTAGCCTGCAACAACGCCTCCCCGGCGCAGAGGGGCCCCCGGCCGGAGGGATGCTCAACCGCTCCACGCCACGCCGCTTGCGGCGGTCCTATTCCCAGCTCCGCTGAGGGCCCGTGCGTTATAGCTCCCAGTAAGACGTATGGGGCGGCCGGAACGCCAGTTTCACCGACGAATCGGGCCTCACCGGTGCCGTCAACGGCGAGCTCGGGCACCTGGGCACGGGACTGGTCAGTCTCCGGTCCTCGATGTGGACCACCTTCCTTGCGTACTTGAACGCAAGCATGAAGGTGATTGCCGTGTAGAGGCACTCCGTTTGTTGAGAGGCATCACGCATCAGCATGCACCATCTCGCAATGTGTAGATATAGCGCGCCGCGGCCGCCGGTGGTGGGCCGACCCTGCGCAGCCTCCGCACACCGCAGGTGCGAGGTGGAGATGGGTGGGCCGCACGTGTTTGTTTAATAGAGTGACACCCAGCGAGGGGCAGACCTCTCGATGATGGACGAGCCATGGCGCGAGTTCACACCATCCCAATATCAAACGCGCCATTAGCGCGCCAGCACGACTTATACGTCAATTACGCCAGGCCACCCACGATAACATTTTCGATGTTTGTGAGTGTTCCGACGGGCGTTGATCGAATCCTTGTGCGACAAATCACGACTCCCACCGAGCCGCGCCGCGCTGCGCGCGCCCGCGCGCGCGCGCGCGGCTCACTCGCTACCACCGACACCCGTGCGTGTCTCACTATTTAATTCTCAGGGGGGGTCGGAGCGAGTGAGGGGTCGTGACCACTTGGTAAAAAAGGAAAACGGACACGCCAACTCTAGGGATGCGGATGAGAGAAGGACAGAGTCCCAACACACACGGCGCGTGGGGGGGCCGCGTCACAGACTGCAGCTCCGCACCTTTTGCCACACGTCCTTGTGGCACACGCCCGCATGCAGGCTCACGCCCCGCGCGTCGCAGCACGCCTTGCCGGTGACGCCGAAGAAGGAGGCCTTGCCGAGGCCGCGCACCTAGCTCGGTGGTAGCAGTACGCGGATCGGCTCCTCGCAGAGAGGGACTCCCATAAGAGACGGAAGGCTACTGAGCGGGACGAAGGTGTAACCCCAAGAGGGCCTTGGGTATTAGCGCCGGCCGCCTCGCGTGAGATCGAGCCGAGCTCCAGCCGAAGTCTAGCCGAGCTCTAGTCGAGATCTAGCCGAGCTCCAGTCGAGGTCTAGCCGAGCTCCAGCCGAAGTCTAGCCGAGCTCTAGCCGAGATCTAGCCGAGCTCCAGTCGAGGTCTAGCCGAGCTCCAGCCGAAGTCTAGCCGAGCTCTAGCCGAGGTCTAGCCGAGCTCCAGCCGAAGTCTAGCCGAGCTCTAGCCGAGGTCTAGCCGAGCTCTAGCCGAGGTCTAGCCGAGCTCTAGTCGAGATCTAGCCGAGCTCCAGCCGAGGTCTAGCCGAGCTCCAGGCAAGTCTAGCCGAGCTCTAGCCGAAGTCTAGCCGAGGTCGAGCCGAGGTCGAGCCGAGGTCGAGCCGAGATACCAGGCCGTGCACCTCCACGAAGCTCGCGTCCTGGACCGAGGCCATGTCCAGCGTGGCGTCGGTGAGCTCGGCGCGGTTAAACTGGGCGCCGGCCATCTTGGCACGCCGGAAGGTGGCCTAATAACGAGGATTGGTTCACTCTGTGAACGACCCGCTTCTGCTTGAGGGCGCCGCGTCGGACGGTGGCCAGGGTGAGGCGCGCAAAGGTCTAGGAGAGGTCTAGGAGAGGTCTAGGAGAGGTCTAGGAGAGGTCTAGGAGAGGTCTAGGAGAGGTCTAGGAGAGGTCTAGGAGAGGTCTAGGAGAGGTCTTACTAGGAGAAAGGTCTAGGAAAGGTCTAGGAGAGGTCTAGGAAAGCTGGCCAGGTTGAGGCGCGCAGAGGTGAAGTCGACGCCACGGACGTCCGCCTCCGCAAAGCTGGCCTAGAGTAATCATTCACACAAACGGAATCATTTGATAATTCCATCGGGGACAACGTGTGGGTAGATGTGGGGACAACATATGGGGATAGAATGATGTGGGGAGATGTGTGGAGATATGTGCTGTCGATATGTGCTGGCCTCCATCAGCTTCGCGCCGACGAAGGTCGCGTTCTGCAGCGCGGAGCCCGTGAAGCGAATCTAAAAGAGAAATGCTGGGCGCGTCGGCGCACGCGCCGTTTTTCTTGTTTCAGGGTCGCCCCACCGGCCCCGCGCTGAAGTGCCCCACTACCCGCGAAAGCACACCTGGTCGAGGTCGCACCGGTTGAAGTTCGCGCCCGGCGCAGACACCTGGGTAAAGCCAGGCAAGGTAGACTTCTCCACACACACGAGGTGGTGGGGCAGGGGGGGGGGGGGGGCTCGCGTCTCCACGTCTAGACGACGGGAGCCCCACGGCATTACGAGTGCAAGGCCCAGTGCGCGTGGGTGAGCGGTGGGGGGCGCAGACACCTTCTCCATGCCCGTGTCGATGACCTTGATGCCGGCGAAGTTGGTGTAGTCGAAGCGCGAGCCCGCCAGGCGGAGATCCTGAGAGTGGCGGGGAGCGAGCAAGTAGTTGGTGGGTCGATTCATGGGAGATGGCGAAGGTCCAAAAGTGATGAACTGGTGGGACTGGTGGACGGGCTCGTGAGTTGATGGTTGGGGCGCCGGCTTGACGAAGGTCCTCGATCGCGGAGTTGGAGATATGGGGAGATATGGGGAGATATGGGGAGGTCTGTCCTCGATCGCGGAGTTGGAGAGGTCTAGGAGAGGTCTAGGAGAGGTCTAGGAGAGGTCTAGGAGAGGCCTAGGGCAGGTCTAGGGCAGGTCCTCGATCGCGGAGTTGGAGAGGTCGGTGTGGCGGAAGGTCGAGCGCACAAAAGTGCAGTCCGTCAGCTGCGTGCCGGAGATGTCTGCGGCGAGATTGGGCGAGATTGGGGGCGAGATGAGGGGGCGAGATTGGGCGAGATTGGGCGAGATTGGTCGAGACGAGGGGATGAGATTGGGCGAGATTGGGCGATATTGGGCCAGATTGGGCGAGATTGGGCGAGATGAGGGGGCGAGACTGGGCGATATTGGGCGAGACTGCGCCTGCGTAGTCAAAGGTGACCTCGCCCCCTTGGCGAATCACCCGCAGCGAGGAGAGCTTGAGGTTGGCTCGCGTAAAGTCCGTCCGCCAGAGCACCGCCTCCGTAAACAACGCCTCGGAGGCGTCGGTGGAGGAGAGGTTGGCAGAGGAGAGGTCCGCCCTGCTGAAGTCCGCCTAGGAGAGGTCTAGGGCAGGTCTAGGAGAGGCGGTCTAGGAGGGGCCGAGGAGAGGTCCGCCCTTGCTGAAGTCGGCCTTGAACAGGCTCGCCTTGTGGAAGTCCGCGCTGCGGCAGTCGGCGCCTTGCAGCGTGGCATACCTCAGGTCGGCGCCGTCGAGCTTCGCGCCCGAGAGGTCGACGTTGTTCAGCGTCGCGCGGTACAGGTTCGCGCCGCGCAGGTCCGCGCTCCGCAGGTCGGTGCACGTGTCGAAGTTCGCCATGGGCCCCACCAGGGCAAGGCAGCGGTTGGGAGGCGGAGGGGGCGGGTTGGGAGGCGGCGGCGGCGAGGGCGGCGGCGGCGGGCGGGGCGCCGGCGGGGCGCTCGGCGGGGCGGACGGGACCGGCGGCGGCGGCGGAAGAGGCGACGGCGGCTGCGATGGCGGGTCGGGCCTCGGCGGGCCAAAGGGAGGGCGAGGCGGAAACGGCGGCAGTGCGGGAGGCGGCAGATCTGGCGGCGGCGGCGGAGGCGGTTCGGGCGGCGGCGGGTCTGGAGGCGGCGTAGGCGGCGGCGACCAGGGAGGCGGCGGCCTTGGGGGCGGCGGCGGGGTGGGCGGAGGTGGCGGCGGCGGGCGCGGCGAGGGCGGCGGCGAGGGCGAGGGCGGCGGCGGCGGGAGTGGCGGCGGCGGCGCCAGCGGGTGGGGCGGAGGTGGCGGCTGCGGCGGCGGCGGCGGCGCTGGGGGAGGCGGCGGTGGTGGCAGCCTCGGCGGCGGAGACGGCGGCCGCGGCGGAGGGTTTGGCGACAGGAAGGGCGGGAACGCCATGATGGCGGCGTGCCCGTCCCATGTCTTTGCAAAGCAGGAGTGGCCGAGGATCGGGTAGGTCGAGTCGGTCGGCTCGAGTTGCAGGTGGCACTTTGAGAAGCGGCCGAGCTTGGCGTACTCGTAGGCGAAGCAAAGCAGAAGCTGCGCGCACGCGCGGCGGCAATCTGCGTCCGAAAAGGCCCACGTCACCCGCTTTACGCGGGACTTAGAGCCGGGGCTGCGGCACGCGCCGCGTTTGCCGTCCGGTACCATCCATGAGATCCGCCGCTGCGTCCACGCAGGCTGTGGCATTGGGGCATCGAACGCCGTGGCCCACGAGAAAAATTGCTGGCTTTGCACCCCCTCCCCACCACACCACCACCACCACGCTCCCCCCCCGGCCCAAATTCTTTTGCTCAGCTCCCCCGCCCCGTGACTCTCCGGTACTACATCCCAAGCCACCCGACAACCGGCGCGCACGTCCTCACCGTGGCACGCCACAGAGGACTCAACAACGAGGCCGACATGACTCGGGACGTCGGGAGGAGGCCGCCGCCCTCAAGCAGGCGGCTGCCGCCGCCAAGGCCTCCGGCATGGTCTAAGCAGCCGAGAGGCGAGAGGCGGCAGAGTTCCGCCAGCGAGACAGAGGTGAAGATTTTTGCGCCGGCGAGCGTGCGCGCGCCTCGGCATCTGACTCTGAGACCTCAGAG